>NC_046367.1:35848805-35989169 GCF_011125445.2 Fundulus heteroclitus | reverse complement strand
TTTTAGCTGCATTTCTGTTCCAACGTACCCGAATCCAATGGCGGAATTCCTTCATCAGCATTTAGTTCAGCTCCACAGAAGCCTGTTAACAAGGCAATCATTTGATTCAGGTGTGATGGAGAAGGAACACATCTTAAAGTTGCAGGGTAGTAGCTCTCCAGGACCTGACTTGGGCATGCCTGATCTAAATTGTTTCATTGCAACTCTAATTACATCTTTACATTTGTTTTGCTGGAAGGTCTACCTCCACCCTACTCTCAAACCTTTTGCAGCCTCAAACAGATTACCTACTTAGAAAGGCATCCCAAAGCGCCAAGCTGCCCCCTGCTATTTTTCACCATAGAATGGGTGTGTCTCACCACACACAACGTTTTGTATATGCGTCAAAGAGTTCAAATGGGGTCTCATGGGACCATCGGCACTTCTTTCAGATGTTAGCCAAGTCCTCGGCATGGCTTGTGCCAAACCTGTTGTTTGACTGTTGCGCCCGATGGGCAGATCGTGGCCGCTTCTCCTATTCAAGCTGTCCTTGTCCAACTTGTTTGGTGGACAGTATCTAGATAGGTTTGTTCTATATTCTTTCCATTTACAGAAGATGAATTGCATAGTGTCATGGGTAATGTTCTACACACCTTTATTCCGCATCTTTCTAGTGTTTTCCTTGGTCTTTATAGTGATTTTTGTTCTGTAACAAATATTCATGGCATTTTACTTAACATATTTATTTGTATTACTCACAAGTTGCATTTTCCCGGAGAGCTATTGTCACCTAATTAGGTGACAATTGAATGCTGTGGATTTTATTTAAGGGTAGAACAGTGAAAGGAGCAAAAGTTGTATTAGGGATTTTTTTTTTCTTTCAATGTCATAATTATGCACTACTTTCCACTGGTCTATCACACACAATCCCATTAAATTACATTGAAATATGTAAAAAAAAATGTGGAAAAAGTTCAAGAGACAGCAATAGTTTTGCAAGAAACTGCATAGAATCAAGAAGTCAGACCACATTGTGAACAGGATCTTTTTACCCTGGCCCTGCTTGCCGAGGGGAAAAAAAAAAAAACCTAACAATTAAGTGCAAATCATATTCAGTTTGATTTGTTAAATTATGCATAGCTTTTTAATTGGCTGCTGGGTAGCAGTTATGAGATTTTTTTTTCTTAAAATGTGCCAGGAGAAAGGTAAGGCCATGTTATGTCTTGCAGAGGCAGTGCTGGATGGTTTCCAGAGGTCATGCAGCTGAACAGAGGGAGCCCCACTACCTGCTGGGATGCCGTTTCCCCTCTGCACCTCCTCCATGCCAACCTCCCTCCCTCACATACCCACCTGACACCATCTCTTGATAGCAGTCACTCTACCCTTAGGGCAATAAGCGGGACATATAGCACATGTTCATGCATCTCATATTCTCATTCGGTATAAGCAGTCTTAATATAGTTGACCTCTTTCCAGTGAAGGTGTTTCAGAGAGGACATCCTTTTGACCTTAAATGGTTATTCTAGAAATACTTTAACAGAAGGGGGCAAACTATTTCCGATTAACTGCTGGGAAGGCTTTTCAAACTTGTATGTTTCTTGTAAATAAAAATGCGAGTAGAGGAGTTGCAAGAATTGCAGGAGCAGACAGCAATTTCTCAAGGCTTTATCATGTCATAAAAGTGTGCTGAGGAGGCAAGTCTTCAGGATGACACGTATAGTTTCAGCTGGAATCTATTTCTGTAAAACGATTGCATTGTAATCAAGGTAGGACTTAAAATCTGTGTAGTATTTCCATATTTTGTCAGACACAAGTTGGTAGTATATCAATACATTTTGGAGATAGAGCTGAATATCCCCATTTTCTCCTGGAGCTGAAAGGAAGACGAAAAATATTTTCTTACAGTGAAATAGTTTCAGTTTAAACACCATATCCAGCGAGAAGACACATACCTCTCCACTTATATTGTGTCAGATGTACTTCTTCTAATTAAAAACAGATTTAATTAAAAAGGGTTTAAAAATAAATGCAAAATATTATAACTGTTTGGGCTGGTAACTCACAATACTTATACCTTGTGATGTCCTACATCGATAAATAACACAAAAAGGAAAAATGAAGAAAGCCAGGGCAACATTGCTAAGAATACAGCAACCCTGACAAGGACTTTTGATGTCAAGCATGGAAAATTGAACTTGAGTTGAGCTTGAGCAATGCAAAACACAATGCTCGATCTTAAGAAGAAAGCATCCATACAAACGTTATCAGCTCAAATGAAAAGAAGAGATTGTGTTTAAGCCTAACTGCAAATGATGAAGAGAGAGGAGGAAGTCAGGAGAAATGTTGCCTTGAAGCGGTTGCTTATAGACCTAACAGCATGGCTCCCTATTGATACTACAGCCTAGCCTCGCCTCTGTCAGTCTGCCCCAGGGCAGCTGTAGCTACTAACATAGCTCACCACCGTCACGGTGTGAATGTTTCTTCACAATATGCAAAACTAAAAAAATTGATACATAAAATAATGAAGCTGTAATGGAACTACAGATCTAATGAGGCATTTCAGTACATTACATCTCATGCAAGTTAACCTAACTTGTAACCCTATGTGGTGCCTGGAATGTGAAAGTTCTCACAAATTTGGAGTCAAACATGTCCAATTTGTCACTATTTATATAGTAACAGACTGATTGTTCTCCTACCATTACTCAGATGTGGGTAGAAACCACTCAGTTACACTTGAGTAACCTTTGAACAAAATGTACTTTTAGGAGTAGTTTTACTGCACTGTACTTTTTACTTTTACTTGAGTCATATTATTACTTAATATCGCTACTCTTAAGCCGGGCGTACACTGTACGAGTTTTTCAGTCGTGGTACTTATATACATCTCAAACTGTGCGACGGAACCACGAGGTTTAAAAAGTTCACCGCTCACGATCTGTGCGGCGCCACGCTCGGACGAGACCGGACTGCTCACACTGTACGTCGTGTCCCCTCTGGGACCGCTCGCTGTGGTGGCAGAGGCAGGCGAGCGACGGTAGGTGACAGGGACCCAGAGCAGGGGTTCGAGCCCAGCTCTGGCGAGGCCCGCAGGAGGCACCGGGCGTCGGGGAAACGGAAGGGAGAGAGGAGGGACGAGATGCACCGGCGGCCGCGCGGCACGGCAGGTCGCGCGGCCCGCCAGGTCGCGCGGCCCGCCCCCCGCGAACGGAGGAGTGCCGAAACAGGCGGCGGACCGCGGAGGAGTGCCGAAACAGGCAGCCAGCGCGTTGCCGCCCTCCCCAATGCCCCCGCGAGCGGGCCGGGCGGAGGTCGCTTCAGGGACGCCCGCTCCCCTCCCTCCGCTGGCGGGGACGGAGAGGAGCGGAGGGCGCCCCCTCGTAGCTCTGCTTGAACAGCAGGATGCGCTCACGAAAACCTCACGACAGCCGACTGAATTTCAAATATGTTTGATTTTCACCGATCGTCCGATTCCTGATCGGGAGGTAGTCGTGAGAAGCCAGTCCCCCCTCCTCCCCCCCTCTACGATCAAGCTGAAATTCGGCCCGATTCAAAAATGCCCGCACGACTGAAGAATCGGCCCGAAAAGGGGAAAAACTCGTACAGTGTACGCCCGGCTTTACTTGAGTAAAATGTCTGGCAACTCTACCTACTGTGAGCAACTTCATGAATAATGAACAAACTTGTTTTCTTTAGTCCAAAATTGGACTAAAGAGACAAAAACCTAGAATTCATGTTAAAGTGAGACTTTTTGTTTTTACACAAGCTTTGTTATTTTAATGCTGTTTTCTATCTGCTGAGCTCATTGAACCATTTAGAGGTCAGATGAACACAGTAAACAGTAAATATTGTCATTGGAAGTATCTTGCACTAGTCTAACGTACTGTATACATTAACTGCTAAAAGTATTGCTTTCAAGGTTTATGTTGGGAAACAATGTTTCTTTTGCCTGATTATTTTTTCCAATTATGTTATATTTATATTTATGTTATATCTTTTATTTTTTGTCTTTAAATTCTACAGTTTGCACATAACCTTATATTTTTATCTGTGTGACTACATCATTTTTAATTATTAAATCATCAGCTGTTATTAGTTACTCAGTACTTGAGTAGCCTTCTTACTGAATACTTTTTTACTCTTGAGTAATTTCTTGGCTGACAAATTTTTACTTGAGTAAAAATATGTTAAAGTAGTGCTACTTTTACTTGAGAACAATTTTTCTATAATAATAACATGCTGCATTTATGGAGCTGCTGGCCCTGCTCCTTCTGCAATAATGTTAGGTTTTGTAAAGGTTTGTTGCATATATTTAACATTATAACAAAGATACATTTGCACACAATCAAAAAATTTAATAACTGATTTTGCTTTCTAGATTTTTTTTGTTTTGCAAAATATATTATTTTGTATTGCTATTAAGTTGACTATAAGAGTTGCTTTCTAGGACTTCAGAAGCTCAGGTTTGCTTGTAAAGTTGTTGTTTTTAACTCTATCTATAATGCTATCACATGAAAATTTAAAACACATTAACCAAGTTTCTTTTTGAACTGATGGCTCTAAATATACTAAGAAGCTTCTTCTAAGATTTTCAACCGATAGTGTTCATAAAAACAAAAGTCATTCAAATCTTGCTGTTGAGCTAGAGAGCTTGGGGAAAAAAACAAAATGAAATAACACAACCAAATGTTTAGCTAACTAATAAACCGCCTTGTAGAAAGCGAGCTGGCTTGTTGCTTCACTTTTAGTGTCTTTCATCAGAAGGTCTTGAAAACTGTAGCTCAGGTCGACTGGTTATTAAATGTTTTTGGAGGAAGGCACTAGGGGTGAGATATTACCACACAATAATAAACTCTAATTGGACATAAATCCCTCCACGGTCACTCTTCTCCTGCTGCCATATTTTTAAGTCTTGTCGTTCCGACCCAAATTCCTTTGTCGGCTTTTTTTTCCCCCTCCAGCAAAAGCCTCATTAACTGATCAATTTGTATATAAATGACTACGTTTTCTGTCTGGCACCATTGTCTCCTGTCTTTTTTTGTCTCACTCTAGCATTTGCATTCGCATGTTTGAGTGACATTTTCCCCTGGTATTAAAGGTATGATGAATTAATGTGTTTGGGTGAAGGATGACGCAAAAAGCACTGATTGGCCACAGAGGCAGAAAGCTGTACCCTGAGGAGAATCTTAAAGTAACCAATCAGAGATCAGCATGAAGTCACGTGAAAGCCACAAACTTACAAGGACACAAACACTCATTTATCCAGCACCCCTGGGCTTTAAACCTTAAAATTAGGAGGCCTTCACAAGCAAATAACCCCAAATGAACACAAAACTAAATGAGGATGCTGAAAAATCAAATGACAGACACATTAATGAGAGAACAGGTGTGATAATGACCTTTTTTTATTTCTTAAGTTGTGTTTTCTGTTTGCACTTTTTGCAATCTTCGACTGCTTAGTACAAAATTCCTAGATGTTTTGGGTTTGGGTTTTGGGAAATGGCTTTCCCATATTTTAGAAGCTGCAAAAACGGAACTTGAAATAAGTAAAATGTTCTTAAAATTAGTTTATTTGTCCTTGATTTGAGCAGGTAAATAAGATGATTTGCCAATGGAATAAGATTTTTGCACTTAAAATAGGAACAACTCATCTCCATCATCTTATTTCAAGTGCAGAATGTCTAATTATCTTATTTTAGGGGTTAAAATACTCATTCCACTTTAACAACATTTTACTTGTTTTTAGATCCGTTTTTGCAGTGCAGGTTTTCTTAATAAATGTTGCTTCTTCTAACTCTGCTGCTGTTTGATAAAAAGCTAAAACTGCATGTGAACACCATCACCCTTAATGGGCTGTACTGAAACCAAATTTCCCCCACGGGGGACAAATAAAGAAGTTCAATTCAAATCTAAATTCTCCAAGTAGACTCTGATGCTTCTTCCAAGATTTCAATCATTAGTTTGAATAAAAAAAAAAAAAAAACTGAGTAAAAACACACTTGTTCTTTAGCTGAAGATGTTAGGGGTAAGCAGGATTTGAAAAACAAACAATTTTGTTTTTGATTCACTGATAACTTGTGTTTCTTTTTAGGTGTCTTTTATCAGAGGGCCTTTAGAACCATTGCTCAGTGGCCCTGACTAAATTAAATCCTAGCTGTCTGGAGTTAAAATATAAAGTAATAAAGAACTAATCAAAACCTTTGCAGAGATATGCAGGTGCATGAATACATGACACTGATAGAAAGAACTTATCTTGCCATAAATATGTGGATTTCAAATACTGCTTCTGATAACTGAAAGCGACAATGAGTCACTTTTGTTGTATACAATCAGTGCTGATTCGTGTTGAAAGAACAGCTCTTTGTTTACTAGAGAGTAAATAAGTGTATTACCAAGTTTTAAATAAAAAAAAAAAATCGTATATGAGCTGAAAACACATTATCGACGAGAATGTATGAAAACAGGGTCAATGATCACCAAATTCTGGTTCTGTGTATTTACAGCTGAGTGACTCTCGGAGATCTTTATGCAAACATGACTCCAAATGTCAAGTAAAAAGGCCATCCAGCGTTCTACTTCGTGTTAGTGTCTAGGTGAGGTCGAATAACGAGGGCACTTTTTGGTATACAGAGGCCAGCAATTATGCTGAGGTGTGATGCAGAAAAACTTGCTTTGTAGCACAGTATCATATACTTTTCAGCAGATCACACAGTGCAAATCGAATTTTGTGATCTACAAAAAAAAAACATTTTTTACTTTTCATCAGTTCCAACAATAATACATTTGTATTTCAAAAGGTAAAACTTTAATAAAGAAAAATGAAATAACTTATGCATCATAAAGTGCAGCAAAAACTCACTCGAATTTGACAAGTGACATATTAAAATGTAACCAATGGAATGTGATTGTAGAAAAGAAGAAAATGTCCTAAAGTTTACTCCATTTACTCCAAAGGATTATATTAAAATAGAATCTAATGTTCACGTTAGACATTAATACTATAACCAGATTTCCCAGGAGCACTGAAACAGAATGCTTTTATAATAAAGATCACATTAGATTTTCACCCATTAGGCTTAAACTTCTTTGTGAAATTTCTAAGTTTAAAGATCTACAAAGTATTCTGAAAAATACTGTTTTAACACTTTATATACATTGTATATTTGATCAAATATAAGTGTTATTAGAGCAACACCATCATTGCACCCAATAGCTTTTTCACATTCTCTTAAATTTTGACTAATTCCCATCAATTCTCCAGTCTTTTATTTCTTCCCATTTTAATTAGTCAATGAATCAAATATCTTGTTCTAGAGCTGAATCGTTTTGGATTTCTTTTCCATGTTTAAATGACATGCTGACATTATTAAATACATCATGTTCTTTTTCTAGATATATTTTTTGAATAATATCCCAGACTATCCTCTGTGGTAAAATAAAAAAAAATGTCACCTGTTCAGGGAACATACCTGTGACAGGGAGCAAATGTAGCAGTGATATTAAATTGCTTCTATGTCTAAATTGAAAAATAGGTAGGCCGGTATCGTCTTATGTTGTGAAGATAGATACCGTTGCTGCAGTAAACAACACGACTGCGCTGTTAAAATTCAGGAGCTTAACTTGTATCAGATTGTTTGGAAGCTGGGAGTGTGGGTGCTTGTTTGTTCTGCGAATATGTGGAGCAGTGATTAATGCTGATGCGCAGAGGGCCAGGATAGAGAGGGGAAAAAATGCCCAGAGCAGCCTTTGAGACCCAGCTACCCTGCAGCCACACCCGCGAGGCACTGGTGTACTCCTTCCTTTATTCATCGGAGCCTATCTAAGAGGTGTGACATCTTTATACTTTATTAATGCTGCTGCTTTGCCACTTTAAATAACTGATGCATTTTCTTAAGAGGGAATATACAGAATAAGGCATTGAGTTGCTTGCTATGCTCTTTTTTCTCATTGCATAGTAAAATATTTGCATTGGCAAGGTATTGGGAATTGCGGAGTGCTGTCCTGGAGGAAACTAATTATGATCTGTAAGCCTTGCTTTCACTTTCCTGCCTTTGTTTTCGTTTCATTTTAACTGACACATGGAAGCTAGTATGGATAAACGTTGTGACGTTAATTTTTCCACAGTCATAATTATACTAACAGCCCCATAAATGGGCCCCACAGACTTTTTGTGTCATGAACCTTTTCTGTGCTGCTTTGGCAATATGTTTTAGATCATTAACCCAAAAGACCCAATGACCGCCCAGTTTACTAGCAGTAATTTTTATTTAGACTGTCTTGATATTTCAAACTTCCCACGATGTCAAGCAATCTAACAAGGTTAAAAATAGGGAAACAGGCCCATAGCATCACAGTTCCTTTATCATACTTTACAGTGGACATCAGTGGCTTTCTGACTTTAATATTTGGCTGTATGCCAGAAAGGTGTGTAATGCTGCAAAGATAATTCTTTGTCTCATTTCAAGGGAATGGAATTTTCTACCACTTTTGGCCATACGTTTTTTAATCATTATTTTGCATTTTGTTTGTTTCGCTTTTTGGCAAGTGTCACCACATATTTCCTTTGAATGTCCATATATTTCAATAAGGTGATGATCCCAGGCATTATCACAAGGTTTGCGGGGCTGTTGGAACCACAACAGCCCCACAGAAATCACAGCTTGTCTTCTCTACTTAACATTGGACACATGGTGCTTTTTCACATATTGTATGTATCATTTGTTTCGCCCCAAACTCACCCAGATGAGGATATTTGGCAGGAAACTCTCCTGCTGTATAGCTTAATGTCAGTCTTATCTGACCATAGCACATGGTTCCATTTAGGTCTCAGGATAACTTAAAAATAACTCCTCATGTTCACATTTGTGATGGTAGGAAAGAAACAGCTATTTCTGCCATCACTCCCACAAAACTGGTTGGCATAGAGAATGCCATGTATGGTGTTTACACAGCCCTGCTGACCCATACATGCTAGTATTTGCTGCAGTTTGCTACCTATGAGCTTCCAAAATGATTTTTAACTTCACTTATCATTATTCTCAATGTATGTATGGGATCTTGTTGAGCCAGTGCTAAAAAATTGGGATTTGAATTACGTCAAATTTAAACATGTTGGAAACAGAAAGTGACAGATTATGAATCGGAAATTCCCACAAACTCCTATCAACTAAAATAATACAGAAAATATATACATAAAAAAAGGAATGGTTAGGGGTAGCACTAGTGATATTTTAAATGACTGGAATTACTTTTTTTCCTCATTGCATAAATGTATTCAAATTAAAAGTCAGATTTTGCTATGGCAACAAAATAATAACTAGTTTTTAGGCTTTTTACGATAATCTTGCTAATGAACTTCATCAGTATGGTAAAGTTTTTTAATTATACAGTACCTCTAAATGTGCTTTTGTAAATTTATTTAAAGGCAAATGTCCAGAGGAAAAAATATATGGGACATTAGTATGATTTAAAAAATAAATGTGCACACTATATTTTTCCTTTAAGGCTCTGCTACATTAATTTATATCGCTTGAGTGGGCTGATGTCACTGGTGGAAGTAATGTGTAGGTAGGAAATATAGTCTTTTAGCATATCTTATGACAGTAAGTACATATTTGGCTACTTCATGCATGTTGGGCAGCTGGGAGTTTGTGCATTATTGTAAGTCATACACAGGAGGGCCTTTCATTATGCTCTGAGATGATTAAATGTTGGGAGCTGCTCTTTAGGCTTAGGTGGAGGTTATTTAAAGCCCACATGGATAATGTTTAGTAATAGTGTGGTATGTCTGACGTCTATTTAACTGCCTCGAGGGAATCCATTGATACAACCCACGAGGTAAATGCAGGATATAGAGACGAGTCTATGAGTTTTGTCATAGACTCGTCTATTTCAAGGTCATCTAATTGGTCAGCTGCTTATCGATCAACAGTCCTTAGCACACATTTAAACCAAGTACAGTTTATCTGGGTGATATCAACAACCGTGGCTGCATAATTCTCCCATTAGATCTCAAACTGACTGAGCTGCATTTACATCGCCAAAGAAAGCAGGAGAAGGTTCAGCTGGCCGCACCAAAGGCATGGAGGCCATCCTCATGGAAAATGCATATGGTGATGTCTGGGTCAGACACATAAGATAATCAAAATATCTCCCACCAAAAAAACAAAACAACAACAAAATTGTGTCTATATTTATATAAAATCACAAATATAACAAAGACACATGGCATTTTAATGTCACAGTAAGATTAAAAAAGACAAAAAGGAAGGTCCGACTGTCCAAGTCACATGACAGTCAGGAACATTTTTTTTTCCTTGTTTAGCAAAAAAGACCACAGTGACAGGGATTGATTACTGCTGTGCTGTTTCTAGTGTACCTGCTGGGCTGTGCAAATGCCTTCTGATGTGAGGTGCATTTTTAATGTGTCGGTTGAGACCTGCCAGAGTTACCATACACTCAGAGAAACAAGACTTTCGCTGCTGTAAACATATTTAGACTTCTACAAAAAAAAAAAAAAAAACTTTGTAAAAGCTACAGATCATTCAGACAATTAGAGTGAGCCATGTTTAAATCCCCACTGACAATTGAGGGTTCACAACCATATTCTCATTAAGCTTATTATGGATTATAATCAGTTGAAAAGAATGATGGAGATAGAGTATAGAGCAGAGGGGTCGTTTCCACTGTTGCTCTATAAAAGTAAAATTTACATTTCAAACTGTTTCATTTGAGGATTATTACTGCATCATTTGACTTTCTCATCGGTTAAAAAACATGTATGTTGAGGGAACTGGAGCTTAATTAATTACATTTGAAGGTTAGTAGTTATTTGTATCTGTATAAAACATAATTGCCATTTTGAGGCCTATCTAGATCCTAAAATGTTTGGTGTGGGTGAATTAAATTCAATTTATAAATACAAGTGTATAAGATTTATTGAAAAGGCTTTTAGATAACTTTAGAGTAAACATCATTATAATACATTTTTGATTTATTTTGTGTAGTAAGTAAGAACACATTTCTTGAGGGACTAAACATGGAAATATTGAGCACACTATATCAAAAGTCAAGTTGTAGAACAGGTGTAGCTTCTGATGTTTGTCTGTTTTGTATGTTGCAGATGTATTGTGTTGAATGGACTAAAATTCACAATGTTCTGCTGTATTGGGTCAAAATCCTTCCTAACAGTGTTGGGCTTACACTGCAATGTTCCAGGCGCAGCCTATGAGTGCCAGCGAGTGGCAAATTAAATATTAGTTGAAACAAGGCCAGGTCCCCAGTGATTTCAGCTACTCAGAGCTTTCTGCCTTCTGAGGGAAATGGATCTTCATCAGTGCAGAGAGAACATGTGCATATCTTAGCATCACACTAGATCACAATGTTGTCCATCATTACTGTGCCATTTGTACAGCATTCATGTACATTTTACATTATGACACATTGTGATCTTTTTGCAATATATAAAAGAATCTGCTGCACCATGGCTTTGCTGGAGATCTGAATTGTGATGCTAGGGTGTTGTATAGTTAGAAAAACGTATATCTACCTACTAGGCACAGACAACAGTCTTAACCACTGTTTCAAAAAGTTTCTTGTTTCAAAGATACCAAATTTTATGTCACACTAGTGCTACTTATTATAACGATAGGAGGTCGTGTTTGACGACCAGATGTAAGGATTCAGACAGAGGAACTGGAAATTCAGTTGTACGAAGAGTGGGAATATAAAGGTTTATTGAATAGAACAGCTGGTAGTAAACAGGAAACTGCTGGAAGCAGAAGAGACAGATTAGTGGCTTCTAAAGAATCACAGATCAATGTAAAGCTCTGAAGAAAAGCCATCATCCTTCTTCTTTGAGTCCGGGAGGGGGCGTAGGGTCTGTTTAGTAGTTTCGGCGGCTTTCCTTCAACCCCAAAACTGGCAGGAATAAACGTGAATACGTTACCCAGGTGAGACTTTTTCTCTCGATTTCATCTTTGCGGAGGTTATCGGGGAGACAGGGAGGGAATCCGTAATCTAGGCACTAATCAAACAAGGGGAAGCAGATGAGGGCAAACAAATCCGGGGACAAGGCTTAAAGCGAGATCCAGGAGACAGGGACTTGTTCAAGGATAGCAGAAGCCGATGAGAAGTCCGACAGGGGCAGGACGAAACAAGGAAATCCATAGACGAGAACGAGGTGGTTATCTAGGCAAAGTAGGCGAAGAGAATGCTGCAGACTCACTCACACGGTGGCTTTCAGATTATCTGGCAGCATGGGACTGTGGGAAACCAAAATCTAAAGGCAGGTAAACAGGTGCAGGCCATTTAGTTTCATGAAACCACATAGATGACATCTCGAGTATAAAGAGGAAAGGAAAACGAGGGAGAGAGCAAACAACCAAGCCAGAATCATAACACCAGAGTTTTCAGTGAGTATGCAAACCATCTGTTACGGCTGCCCCTCCGTCAATGCACACTGCTGGTCAGCTGGGTGAACGCGACACTTTTCCGATGCTGTGTAATTTAGCTGTTTAAAAATATTTCTGGATGCAAAAAACAAGAGTAGTCATTGATTAGAATCTAAAGGTGCACCACCCACCACTCTTTTTAAGTTTACACTGCATTAAAACTACATATTTCAAACAACAAGCCAGCTAGCGAGCTATTTTAGATATAAGCAGATAATGCTCTACATTAAAAAAGACATTATTAATACAATGTTTCCATGATACTTTATGTGCAATAGTGTACACAAATAAAATGCTGTATGTTTAACCATAATCATAACCATAATTAGTTTTTCTTCAGTATTATTGAGCAACTGTTGTCTTGACATATTAAATAGACATATTTTTATGAAGTTATTTTATTACCTTTGTGTGGGTGTGTGTTGCACCTTTTGCATGGGAGTCCATAAGTTCCTTAGCTCTCCAAATCCCGGGGTGTAGAGTTGTAAAGGATTGCTGTTTGACCTAACATAAAACCGCCACCTGACCCACATACTTTCCAAAAATAATGAGCATATCCAACAAATATGCTGTGCCTCCTGCAGAACTCAATATCCCACTAGCATATTGCTATATAGGTGAGTTGATTTGTAGTCTCACAGCAAAGTTAGCGGAGTTTTTGTGAAACCAGATCTTCTGAATATCTGGCGATACATTATTTGCCTTTGGCTGGTGTCTCCCTCTTGCACTTCTCACGCAGCACGCAGGTTAGACCATGGAAAGGCCAACAGACCAGCACTCTGGAAAAAGAAAAAGAAAAAGAACTAGGTGAAATTTAAGGTCCCCAATTACATTTTCAAACTTTGGAAGGAATCCGGAGCACCCAGAGAGAACCCATGTATGCATGTAAGCGCATGAACACTCCTCACAGAAAGGCTGCAGACAGGATTTGAGCAGGCGTTAGACAACAGTCTTAACAACTGCGCTACAGTGTGTCCTCTGCTTAATATCAATAATCAGAATCATATTATGTCCTGAGGTTCTTATTCAAACACAGCAACCACTAATTATTATAAAAGTAAGAAATGAAAATAAAGACAGAAGAAAAAACATGATGTGCAAATGTTATGTTCTTCTTTCCAAGTCTCTGTTAACATTCTTCTCTACTTAACTGACCTTCAGGTGATGCTAATCATCTGTAGCTAATTACTGCTCTACCTGAGTAAACACTGCTTTTTTCTATACTAAAATCCAAACATTAATCATCATATGCAAGTGAGGAGTTGTAATGAGTTAGATAACAGTAATTAAAGTTTGAATATGGACTCTGGGCAGCAGTAGAAAGGACTTTCTTTGCATAGTTAATTATCTCTGATGTTTTTTTAACAGTCAAGGATATCTTGAGCTTTTCATTTGCCTCTACTATACAGTCACATGATGTGATAACTGTGTTATTATGAACTTTTCATTTGAGATTTCATCTGGTGAGATAAATTTAGCAGTAATCCTGTGTAACAAAATTAATCCACGCAGGAAGGATTTGGGGCATTGTAGTAGAACAATCTGAACAAAAGCAAAAGGACACCTGTGCCTTCACTGTTCGCTGCAAAATAAAGATTAGTGATGATCCAGAACCCTGCTGTGTCTAGGCGTTTGTTTCAGCAAAGCCGGAAGTTTACAGTGCCTTGAAAAGGAAATTTGTTGCAATGTTGGTTGCTAAAAACTGACACTTTTTCACCCATGTTCTGAATGTTCAATTAGAAGAAAATAACTCTGACACCCTGTGTAAGACAACAAAAGCTAACATTTTACACAAAAAAATACACGTTCCTAATGCAGTTTCCAAAAACCCCATCACTCTATAAATTGTACTCCAGTAGGAAAACTCTGTGGCTTGGTGGCTTTTGATCTCTAAGCCGCATAATACCTGAATACAATTTCCAAAGCTTCAGTCTCCTTTCTGTCTTTGAGCAAACGTTAGCATAAAGTTTACAAAGTTTCACAGATTTAACCTGGAAATATATATATATATATATATATATATATATATATATATATATATATATATATATATATATATATATATATATATATAATAACATTTACAAGATTTAAATGCTTAACTTTTTCTTTTTCCCAGTGCTATGACAGTTCAGAATATAACTCAACCATTAGATCTGGTTTGAGATCACAGCACAAGGCAAGACTGCAACTTTTGTTAAGTGGCCAAGCTGTCCAGATGGAAAGGCATTACCAGATGGCGGATGCCAGGGGAGAGAAATGAGGAGGGTATGGATCGCAAGTAAAGAAACAGTCTTAGAGCGACAATACTTTTTTTTCTACCCTTGTTGCGTTGATCAGAGCTGTATGACTCTCCACATTTTTTTTTTACCTTTTAATGCAACAATCCTGGCTGTATTTAGGGTAAACTGTTACATTCTAAGTTTGACATACTTCAAGGTACTGCAGGGCAAAAGGTATAGATTCTCCAGATGTTGGGTGAGAGATGGACTGGCTTGTTGCTCACGTGGGAGGCGATCTGGAGTTTTGATACAAAAAAAGCACTTAACAGAGAGATTAGGAAGAAAAATATAGCATCCACTTTGTGACATAGCTGCTTGCGGTTTCCTCTCCCCTTTACAACAGAACTGGTGATTCCGTTTGTAAAAGTACATCTATGTGGGTGTCTTAAACATCCACTGTCTGTCAACCTCAGTAGAGCAAGGGATCAGGGAGAGATGC
This sequence comes from Fundulus heteroclitus, assembly GCF_011125445.2. Lineage (NCBI taxonomy): Eukaryota > Metazoa > Chordata > Actinopteri > Cyprinodontiformes > Fundulidae > Fundulus > Fundulus heteroclitus. The sequence continues at coordinate 35,974,017 of NC_046367.1, read as the reverse complement.
TGAGTGTATAAATAGTCCATGTACAGATTTTGGTTGTCAGTGTGTTATTAGGTGAGCCCTCTGTGGGACAATTTCAGCAGGGGTTGGGGGTGGGGCTGACACTTGATTAGAACCATTCATCAAGTCCGCGTGGAGTGGATGCACGTGATTACCAAACTGTGTTGTTTATTTTGTTGTAATACTTCACTTCATCTTCTGCTGCTCTTCCAACCCCATCACTCACACTGTGCGAAACTCTCCAAATGAATCATTAGGCCATGAATTTTAGTCCCTCCGGTCTGCAAAAGCCTTCAAACTAATATCTTGTTAGGCAACAAAACAATTACTCTCATAATGTCGCTGTACTCTTTGCTGTTTAAGTTTTCTCACAGGACCAGCACAGTCAGAGATTAACTAAAACATGCTGAATATATAAATTCTAGACCTCTATCATTCCGTTTCTATCCTCCCCTCCGAGAATGCTCATAGCTAAATTGCCCTTGAAGTTAAGTTTTTTTTTTTTCTTGTTAGGACTGGAGGGCTTTTCTTTCATCTCTGCCTTTCTGGTGCTACACATTTGGAGATTGTTTGATGTATGTGTGGTGGAAGGCCAAATGGAAGTTTGCACAGGGAGAAAATTGGATACGCTGTCGTGTTCTGATACAGGAAAGCATTATTGTTCCTCCTAAATATTAGCTGCCGTGTTTGCCTTAATATTTGCCATCAGTTGAAGCCAAATCCAGACTATTTTGATGTCGATTTGAGGTTGACATTTGCACAAAGGTTACCCTTCAAAGTGCGCTCCCAGAAATGACAGGATTATAGTACCACTCACTCCTTGCTTGTTTGAAGGGTTATGCAGAGGTGAGTAATGCAGACAGAGTAAACACCTTAATCATTTCAGAAATTGAGACATGATGTCTACAAGACCTCCATCCTGTTGCAAGTCAGCAATCCCTGGGGCAAACAAATCTAAAGCTACTAACTAGTTTTATTAACGTGCCTGCGAAAATCTTATATGAAAAGAGAAATTTTATAGAGAAAAAACTATAAATGAGGGGTTTTAACAGTGATTATTAACGTGGAAACATATTAATGTTACCACGTTACTGCTCTCATTAAAGAAACAGAACGGGCATTTAACGTGTAAATGTACGTTTTGTGACTCTCTGGTAATTTCAGTGGTTACAGGGACACAAGTAATTAGCTCTATAAACAGGAAATAAATGAAGTTTTATTTGTGAATCCTGCATGATTGTGCTTTCCATAAAAATCATCGCTCTGGAAATTAATAAAAGCAACACTTAAATGGTTATGCATGTTTAGCACGGCTTCTTGGGTTGATGGTCCCTCTGTTTATTAGTCCAATTCTAGTAAATTCAATTCCTTGTCACAATGGCTGAAGGAAAATAACTCAAATGCACGGCTAGCAAATCAGAAGCAGATAGTTAAAAACTAAAAAAAAGAACAAATTCATGGACAGTAGCAAATTAAAAGTGCTATACAAGGAGGAATCCAAATGTGAAATTAGGCCAGACAGGCAGAAATAGGCACCAAAGAAACATAATTCTAACCATAAAACAAATGATTCAATAGAATATTAAATGGAAGAAGAAATCTGAATCAGGCCAAGCGTGTGGTTAAGCGGGAAGCAAAGCTAACTGAAAGAAACAAAATAACTAGGTCTGCAAAACAGAACAGGTAGTAAAGCTCACAAAGGCATAGTATATACAGGAAAATACTAATATCCTCATCACAATATTGTGTATCTGCATTGTGTCTTAGTGGCAAAGGAAGACAACCAGCTTTAAGTTTTAATGGCCCAAGCTTTCATACACATCTGACATTCTTGTTTTCAGACATATTGTAAATCTTCAGGTTGAGCATTAAACCTTTAAAGGAGTATAGCGTACGTTTCAAGATTTTTTCAGATGTCTGCCCCCTCTGGCGACAAGTTGAAATGACACCAGTGTTGTGCACGAGCATGGAAAAGAGGAGCAGCATCTGCCGCTAGGACTGCACAGGTCTGTTTTTTTTGGAGGTGTAATATCTTCTGAGGTAAGAAAGCTATAAATATTGAAGTTAGCTCTTGTTTTCTCGCTAATGCACAGATTACGGCGGAGATGGCACAAAGTAACCAGGTGGAGGAGAGCGCGCATCGGAAAGAAAATAAATGATATTTAACTTCAAAAAATTGTCCTATGCACCTATAAGATTCTGTATTTACGTTACATTGAAATACTTCTTGTTACAGAGGTAGGCAGCTGCTCTTTCTGCACTGATGATTATTCACTCACAACGGCATGACGAATGCTAGGAATGACTCCCAACTGCTCCACTCTGACCTGACTTTTTGATTAATTTGGCTAACAATTGTTTGACCACTTGAGAGGCCTCATAAACCTTTATCTCCATATCGTCATGCATGTGAAAAAAAGAGAGGATGACATAACCGCAAACTAACCCCTTCCTGTCGCATTATAACGGCAAACTGTATACGGCATATGTAAACTATAAAATACTGCCGCTAATCAAATTAGCCACACATACTTTATAGATCAGACAGGAATTTATGTAAGACACATTTTTAAATATGTTAACATGTGGCGAGATAAGAAACATTACCATAAACACTTTCTTTTTTTCTTTTTTTCATGGGAATCTCCCAAAAGGGCTGCACAGTGGCGCAGTGGGTAGCGCTGTTGCCTTGCAGCAAGAAGGTCCTGGGTTCGAGTACACCCCTGGGTCTTTCTGCATGGAGTTTGCATGTTCTCCCTGTGCATGCGTGGGTTCTCTCCGGGCACTCCGGCTTCCTCCCACAGACCAAAAACATGACTGTTAGGTTAATTGGCTTCTCCAAATTGTCCTTTGGTGTGAGTGTGTGCGTGAATGGTTGTTTGTCTCTGTGTTGCCCTGCGACAGACTGGCGACCTGTCCAGGGTGTACCCCACCTCTCGCCCAGTGAACGCTGGAGATAGGCACCAGCAACCCCCGCGACCCCATGAGGGATAAAGCGGTTTGGAAAATGGATGGATCTCCCAAAAGATTTATTTAGTTGGAGGTGTGACAACCCAATTTTGGTGGTCAGGAGTCAAAGCCAAGTACATTACTTGTCAGGATGAAACACAGAGAGACAACTTTATTACGTCTGGCACACTTGAATTCAGATGATGTAAGAGATGTTATCTGGCACCGAAATCCTGCATAGGATGGATTCATACCTCACAGTTCTTTTTGGTGTCCACATATTCTACTCTGAAGAGGGTTGTTATCTGCACGACCTGTCAAAGATTATATAGGCTGAGAAAAAAGGGGACTTGTTTTGTCACCAAACTGTGGATCTATCAAGGCCGAACAAGCTGGAAATGGTCTGATTACAGGCACCAATGGATTTATAGTAGTATCTCTAGAAGTATTTTGAGTCTTACGCACACCCATAACTGAATCCCAATTTGTAAAATAGCATTAGTCCTTTAGGCTGCTACCTTATTTAAAGGGTCACCACAGTGAGTATTACAACTTGCACACACACTTGGCAGGATTTTTATGACAGATGTCCTTCCTGATAGAACTGAGATTTGAACCCAGGTTCCTCATATCAAAGACGAAAACTTAGCCTGCCACATCACAGAGGGACAGAGATACAGAGTTCTAATACATTTTCCAGGTTATCTGCATCTTACCGCATTTCCATTAGCAACTTATTTTATGGGTTTTGGGGAGCATACTGTAATTCTGCAAATAATTCAGGTGTCGATGTTTAAATGTATTGTTAAAACATTTTCTTCAAACATGTGCAGTATATATTAAACCTCTGCTTTATTTCAGGCAAATAATCCTCTAGTTGTGAGATGGTCTGTTCCATGTTCCCTGTGCAAAGGCACAGGGCAATAAAATCTAAGCGCTTTGTGCTTTGCTTGTAAAACTACAAAATATAAAATATTTTTATAAATATAACTTATAAATAATATAAATGGAGTAAAAAACTACTTTTATGATATCTGAGCTTTTCTTAAAAAGTGGTTGTAGGGCATTCATTGTAAACAGCGTGGGAGATTTGTAAATGTAAGGCTCACTGTGCATTTGTTAGACTGTCAGTCAGGTGGCTTTCTTCACCTTTACAGTAAATAGTACACCTGGTCACCAAAATGAAAGTCAAAACCGATGTAGAAACCTGTGAAGAAACAATCCATTTGAACAATGGATAAAAACCAGTAACTGTTTTTTTTTTTTTTTTTGATCAAAAAAACAAAAGTTTGCTTCATAAGTTCTGGAGTAACGCAAACAATAACGGTTGAAATAAATTAAATGCTCATAAAAAACGCTGGCTGCTGCTGTTGGTAAAGCTTTTCTTTGGAATTAAACAGAACGGCATTTCTGTTTGCAAAGGCTGTTGTTGCTTCCTTATAATCACTAACATTTGCTGACAGATAATGTTTTCAGATATTTTAATTACATTTTCATATGGCTAAATGACTAATATGAATGTGAACATAAAGACTTGTTAGTGTTTAGTTTAGCGTGGCCATAGCTAACCAATACATTTATATTTTAGGTACAAATAACTTTTGTTCCAACACAAGAAAGATTTTATGAGGTTATGCAGCATGAAATGCTTGCCGAACTGATACAGACATGATCTGAGCTGCCATAATTCTGATGAGGTTATAGCAGCGATGACGACTCGAGTTTAAGACTCTGACAAGAGTTGCACTAAAAATAAAAGACTCCAAATTTAATTCAATTCAATTCAATTTTATCTATATAGCGGCAGTTCATGATATATGTCATCTCAAGGCACTTTCCAAATTCAATCAGATTATACAGATTGGATCAGATTATCCAGTTTGGTCAAAACGTTTCCTATCAAAGGAAACCCAGTAGATTGCGTCAAGTCTAGACAAGCAGCGTTCACTCCTCAACTCGACTTATATTTGTCTCCTAAAGACTTGAGACTTGACTTGGACTCCTGGTCTGAGACTTGAGTCTTAGTAACAGTTGTTTTTTTTTTTTTTATCAAATGTAATGTAAAAGAAAACCAGTATGTGATCTACAGGCTGCGGCTCTGACAGGTGACGTGATGTTTTAAGTGGGAATAATTATTTCAGCAGTAAGTTTGTGGATTGTGGGTTGTTAATGCCTCATAACAATCTGCTAATTTTAGCTGTAGCTTCATGATATCGACTGGGTGAATGTGTCTCCAAAAGAACTATGTATTAAAAAGATGCAAACATAACTATTAATATTAAACAATAAAAATATGTTTAATATATGTTTATGTAATATCTTAGGCCTGGGAACTAACAGTACAAGCTTGGACTCTTAACCTATAGTGATGCAAAGTATTAGATCTCATGTGTTTGATAAGAAAATGTTTATTTCAGTCTTGCGAGACTTGACTCTGACTGTGAGTTTAAGTACTGGGACTTGACTTGGACTTGGAAAATTGACTTGTGAACATCACTGGGTCATAGAGGAGTCTCCAATTTTCTGGGAGGTCACCAACCTAGCCAAGTAACCTTGAGTGTCCCATTATTCTTGCAGGTACAAAATATAAGCCCTGAAAATAACCGCTCACCAACTGAATGTCCTCAAAAATGAACAATGCACGCATGTAATGCCCCAACAAGAAAATTACTTAGTAAAATGTCCTCTGGCAACAAAAAAACGTTTCTAAAAGCATAGAAAACAACACTTATTATAGCACAAATTACACAATAAAGAAATTAAATTATCATTGAAGATATGAGAACCATTAAAGCCAAGTAGATGTTAATCTAATTTTACCCTCCACTCAAAGGTCAACCACTGGGATTCTCAAGATTTCCATCTTATTTCATTTATAAACACTTGTAGCGTTCAAAATTTGTCTGATGGTTGCAATGAAGGCAATTAATCAGGTTTTAAGCTCCTGGCTTCTGAAAAGTGTGACAAGTGTTTTTCAAGCCTGTGCTCCTCAGAGACTGTGACACGGGGTCACAGTCTGGGTGGGAAACATTGCAGGCTGGAAGAGTGGGGAAAACAGAGTCACCTTGCCTGGGGCCAAACTTGTGCAGCTTCTAGAGTAACTCGGTGGTGCTGCTGAGGACAAGGACCAAATGACTCATGCTGGCCCACGGCCACTGGAGTCTAACACCTTCAGATGGCTATTTGCCCACTGATAGAGAGATTCTATGAACGCTTGTGTTAGCAGGCTGGGCTTTAAATGAGCAGGTGGCACAAATCTGCTGCCAATGAAGACTTTTTTTTTTTCTTTTTGAGCGTCTACTCTTATCAGATTGTTCTCCCCTTACTCTAGAGATAAATGGAATAAATCTTCAATTACACGTAATAAGTCCAGCAGTTTGAAACAATAAATGTGATATTTTTCCCGTGGTTAGTAGGTCTGATGCATCACTGCAAAATATAATAATAAGGGAGTGAACAATTCACATTGACTGAGGTATTAATAATCATGCTTCCTTACATACATTCAGATACAGGGGCAAAACAATCGCTGGGTTTCAACCTAAATATGAAACCTCTTTTAGGGAAGAGGACATGGTTGGAACAAGGCAAGAGAAAACAAAATAGATGCTGATTGGATTACTTTTCATCGACAAATGTACCTTGTTAATTAAATGAAACCATCAAAAATCTAAATGACTGTAAGAAATGTAATGTTGAAAGATATGCTCCTGGTGCTTCTTCTCGAGTGCTGCCCAATTTTTATATTATGTTTTTTTAACTATGCCCTGATAAATTATTCTAATGAACATTTCATTAAAAGCAGGGCACTTTAAAGTGATTTAAAAAAAACAACTTTCAAATAATGAACCAGCTGTTGTTAACTGTCCCCCTGTGGATTCTTTTAACTTTATGAGGTTCAAAGTGCACAGAAATAGTTGGACTCCAAAATATCAGCTGGTCCTGATCAGTGTCTACTTTTTTTTTCTGAACCTAGCTGCTAATTTAAAGGTTGAGCCTTTACCCTGCATTATTTTATGTAAGTCTCAGCACAATCCTCCTACGGTTTGGAAATGTGCATTTGTTCTACCGGTGCTAAATGGAGATGAACTCTGAAATGTGGACTGTTACAGGCCTAACTCGAAATTAAGCGTTTTGGCAAGAGTACTTGAAAAACTGGTCTGTGAACAACTGAAAGAATTTTTATTGACAAACAACATTCTAAACCCTATCCCATCACGTTTTAGGAAGCAGCACAGCACAGCTACAGTTGCACTAAAAGTTTTAAACTGTCTTTGGGGCATTAAATAGGTCATTATTGACCTATCCAAGGCATTTGACACATGCACATTGAGAGCCTGAAAATCAAACACATTATTCTCTGTACAACAGCTTAATTTCAGACAGATTGGATGGAAAGTGTCAGTGAACATCAAATTTAAAGTATTGTCACAAATATTGAGCTTGATTAAGGTGTGGACTTTGACCAAGCCATTCTAAAGTGTGATTGTTACTTAATATATCTGAATGGCAGCAGAACCTCTTTCCTACCTCTGGACTAAGCTCCATTTATCTCAGTCCATCTTCCCATCCAACGGGTTCAGCTTTCCTTTTCACGCAGAAGCAGAGCATCCCCACAAAGTGATGCTGCCACCATATAAGTCAAAAAGCTCCAGTTTGGTATCATCTTTGCATTTTTTCTTGCATGGGTTGTGAAAAGTGCAATTAGGAATTCGTTTTTCACAACAAGGTCTATTGCCACTTTCAATAAAGGCAAGATTAGTGGAGTACGACTGATAGCTGCCCCTGTCTACATATTTTCCCAACTGAGCTGTGGATCTCTGCAGCTCCTCCATCATCACTTTGGCTGCTTCTCAGATTAATGCTCTCCTTTATACTGAAATTAGATCACACACACACAGTTGAAGTGCAAAGATATAGTCCAACCAATATGATTCAAAGGTCAACTTAGTAACAAGCCAACTATCCATTTCAAAATAAAGCTGCAGGTTTTTTGTTTTTTTTTCCACTCTGTATTGATGAGTTCCCACACAATGTCTGGCGGTATAGCTTTCTGACGCCATAGAACACTGAAGGGTGTGTGTGTCCTCTGTGGTGTGTTATTAATTGAGAACATCAATAACAACAGACCCTGTTTCTCTCTCTCCCTCTCTTGAGTATAGCATTCATCACTTGAGGTCGGTGCAACCAGGCAAGGGAAAATAGGGCAGATTTGGTCATAGTAAGCTGGGTATTGCTGTGCCTGAAATTTACCCTTCCGTCTCGGAAGTGACAGATTGCTTTGATAGCAACCACTCCTCAGTGTGAAATTACTACATGTTTCTGCCTGTGGTCTCATGCATGGTTGACAAATCTAATCTGGCATTAATTTGTCCTTTTGGTTGCTTTTCATTGGATCTGTGAAATTTGCCCGAAAACACAGTAGAAGAGTTGATTATACGTGTTTTTAACTCTTTGGGTCGCATTTTTGTGAAACAAATTGCTTAAAGGATGTTGGTAAAATATACACCTAGTGTAGAGTATTTCCAAAGTCTATTTGTTTATTTGCTCCTCTATGTTCCAGCAGAACATCTTAGGTTTGTTTTCAGCTTGAGAGGTTCGGTCTGAAATTGTACAGTGTTGATTCTTGATAAGAAGCCTTTTTTTTTTAAATGGTAGCATTAGCATCAGATTCGGGAAACGGTCTCTATTGAAAAAAAAATGTGTCTTTCTGCAAATGGTGCAGTTTAATCTAAGGGATATGACAATATTTGGAACTGAATTTAAATCAGAAAATGTGAAGGACACTCAAATGAAATAAAAACCTGATCATAAAAAAGAGAAACTAGAGGTTCCTCATCAGTTAAGTTGATGCTGTATGTTTTTGAAAACTGGTTCCACAGAGCAGACAGTATTTTTGACCAATTGTGCGTGTGTGTGTGTGTGTGTGTGTGTGTGTGTGTGTGTGTGTGTGTGTCCCTTGCCTTTACTGTATCAGGGCAAATTTGCTCTACAGGAGGATGGGTAATTCAGTATTACCCCACTCAAATATTGCCTTTCTTTCAATTAGAGAGACACAATCTCTCACCTCTTGATAAGGTAACAAGGATAATGTTTTTATTTTATTTAGTACTCCAGTGTTATTGACACTGTTAGAATCTCTTCGTAGCCAGCAGAGACAAGAGCACAATTGGAACAAGGTACCTGGTGAATCTCAGCCAAGTGAACTCTGATGCACTTTCTGCTGAACTCGCTCCCTGTCTCCTCTGTTCACTTCATGGGCTAAAGCCACTTACTGGCTTTGGGAAACGTACATTTAAAAGGAGACAAAGAAATGCTTGGGCATATGTTGTACAATTATCTTTACCATACAAAGGCAGCCATTTTATTTATATACTTTAAATTAATTGCATTGCAAAGGTTTGAAGTACATGTATTCCTTGTCTATCTCTATTTAATTGTGAAATAAACAAAATATAACATACCTGTACATATATACATATGCTCCCATTTATGTTAAGGTGTAGGCTTAATCAACTTCTCCTTCTGCCTACAGCTTTTAGTCTCTGGTCTTATATCGTGGCTTGTTTCACCATTTGATCTGAAAATATTAATATCAACCAAAAAAATTGTTATACAATGTACCCAATTGTGTTCCTTTCTCCAGAACACTGCTCACTGAATGGTAAATGGTAAATGGACTGAACTTATATAGCGCTTTTCCAGTCATGCTGACCACCCAAAGCACTGAAAGCAATGTTAATTCGAAATTCAATGCAAGACGAACATTTAACCCAAGGAGGGTGCCACACTTAAGATTATAGACACAAAAGCCAGATTACAAGAAATAAGCACAAATTTTTCGAAAAGAATGACCAGGATATATAGATAGTACTATAAGACAACCATGTTGACATTTTATTGGCAAAGCGTGAGTTAACCTTTAAATAATGAGTACAACTCAAGAAGTACAGCCTGGTTAAAAACAACAAATCCAAAAGCTGAATCTGGATGGTGTTCTGCTCCCGTTGCACTGCGGGTAACCAACAAAGAAGGAAGGAGGTTTGTAGAAAGTATAATGACCTGATTTAAAACATAAAGCTCAGACTTAAAATGAGTCTTTGAAGTGCAATTGTGCTCTGAACAAGCACTTTCTTCCCACTTTACTGTTGTTAAAGTGGTATGCCTGAGGGGAAAATGTCCAGGTATAGATAGTGATAGTTGGTAATACGCTAAGAAAATGCTCTGTATGTTACAGCTTAGAATTATTTTTAACAATCTAACATTTCACAATTATATGGAATCAGTGGAACCTCCCAGATGTTTAATTTTATTGTTGCGCAATGACAGGAAAGCAAATAAATAAAAAATAAGAAATAAAAATACAAATGAAATGTCAAATACATTTGTTGCTAGATACATTTGTCTTTTGAGTCTTTTCAGACTTTGGATAGAGTGGGCTGAATAACATTGTTAGGGAATTAAATATAAAACATAGACTTTGATCACATCTTCTTAAGTCCACGTCTCCATGTTTACTATTTTTTTTCTGAGTGCTCAGGATCTCCTTAGAAAAAACTTTACCCTGTGGTGACAAAATAGGTAAATCACACACACACACACACACACACACACACACACACACACACATATATATATATATATATATATATATATATATATATATATATATATATATATATATATATATTTGCCCAGTCTCTCTTTGGAAGATCATCCAGAGCCCTGGGTCCCCTCTTATGCTCTCTTCCCCTCGACTCAGCCACCTTACTCAAATCCTACAGGTATTGGGTAGCTGTAAAAGCCATAGAAGACCGTTTCTGTACCTGTGCTGGTTGAGCTGTATGTTTTGTATCATTATCCCATTGAAAGTCCCAACGACATGGCAGAGGTCACCATTTCTTATTTATTTAAAAGGTCCTAGTATTTCATAGTCTACAATTTCATGCACTCTAAAAAAGTTCCTACCACCTTTGGAATAAAAAAAAGGCCACTGCATCAGAGAATAATCTTTTGTTCTTAACTGTGGCATGGTGTGCTTTTTGCACTTACTCCTCCTTTGTTTTAAGCCAGACTTACCTGGATTGTGAATTGCTGAAAAGCTCATCACTAGTTTTATCTGACTAAAGCACATTAAAATCCCATATATATAAAAATATCCCGTTAAAATCCCATTCAAGTTTTTATGATGCCAAATATGTATGATTGTGCTTTGTAGGCAGAAAAGGCATTACCGCTCCAAAAAACCTGGCTGTCAAGTATATACAGTAGCATCTATTGGTTGTAACGGAAGTGGGTAGCGCTGTTGCTTTGCAGCAAGAAGGTCCTGGGTTCGAGTAACATAAATGTTAGGTTAATTGACCTCTCTAAATTCTCCTTAGGTGTGAGTGTGTGCATGAATGGTTATTTGTCCTGTCTGTCTCTGTGTTGCCCTGTGACAGACTGGCGACCTGTCCAGGGTGTACCCCGCATCTCGGCCATTGAATGCTGGAAATAGGCACCAGCAACCCTCGTGACCTCAACAGGGATAAGCGTGACAGAAGATGGATGGATGGTTGTAACGGTAGCATGGTGACCAAAATGGCACTTTTCCGGCTGACATATTAGAACATTGGAGATTTTTATAGCTTCCTGGTCATCTTGCCCACACGTGGTGGGAAGAAAAAAATGTTCAGCTTTTATTTTGAATTGTCAAATCTTTGGCCATGGGAAGCCAAACTAGAGCTTGGTCTTGATTAAGAGTGCATTAATAATGTAAAGCAGTCCAAGGCTAAATATTACTTTTGGTCCTTGTCGAGCTATCAGTCTACAGATTCTTAGGCATTCATAGGTTTTTACTTGAGGATTAAAAGTGACACTCTCATGTAATACAGTAAAAACTTGATATTTCATGATTTCTAAAAGCAAAATTAACATTTTATGATGTCTTCACATTTTCTGCTTTTTTATTTACCTTTTTTGTGATCAAAAATTTCCTTTCTTGAGCAAAAAAAGCCGCTGCTTGTTCTATTTAGATTTGGTTTACTTGTGATCTTCACAACTCCGCATAAAACATGCCCGTACTATTCACATTAATTTGTATGTTCAAAAATAATTTACACAAAGATCAAATGATTAAACAATTACAATTATTAGACTTTAAAGTGTGTTGAGATGGCATGTGTTGTGAATTGGCACTTTATAAATATAATTGAATTGAATTGAATTATACCCCTTAAAATAACTTTGTTTCTGATATGTAACTAGAAAGTTTTTTGATCAATGTTACTTTTCTAAGTAACACACACACACACACACACACACACACACACACACACACACACACACACACACACACACACACACACACACACACACAGACTCCCCCGGTATAGAAAATGGATGGATGAATGGATTATTTAGCTAATTTAGCCCCGTGATTTTCAAAGGGTATAAAATTAATGAGGCCTATTTATTTCAGTTCTACCTTTTTCTCTGTTGGAAATTTTAAAAAGCTTGTTGGATGTTCTCCCATTAACTAGGCAATCTATTTTAGTGATACAATCTTTTTTTTTAAGCAACTGCTAAATTACTAACATACAGAGGACTATCTCTTTAAAAGAAGCAAAAGTGCAACAAAGCTCATTGAGACACCTTTATTAAACTACAACCATCACAACAATCATAAAGTTCACTTGACCTAACATTCTTTTTAGAGAAAAATATCTTAGAAACTGTGCCTTAAAACCTACATTTACAGTACCCACACATCAGAGAGTTCAGTGGAACAAACTAAAGTCTTTATTAAATGAAATCATGTGTTGAGTCTACTGGAACCACACCTGTTTCCTTTTCAGACCAACAAAGAGACATTTGGTGAAAATGAGTAATGTCTGCAAGCATTTTTTTTTACTCTTGGATTCATGTGAGACACTTCTTTGAGCCAAAGTCATTTATAAGGCAGGTATTGCAGCTGCTACATGATCTAAACATCTTGCATAATGAACTCTTTATCAGAACACCATGTCCACTTCATTTCGTTCATTTTGCATGAGCTTTAATTCAGGTGGTGACGCAATGTTGCCTGAGGCGTTTACTGACAGATATCCTGCGCTGGAACCTTTTAATGTCGAACTGTGTTCTTTCAATTTTCCACATATTAAGTCATGACATTTTTATTTAGTCGTTATAACCCACAAGGAGAATCTGAATGCACACATGGCAGCGTGCACTCGCTGGTATATTTTTATACCACTGACTCAATTCGAGGGGCTTGAATTTTGAAACACTGCTTTGCCTCTGTTTTCAACCTCCCACTGTGCTTGGCATTGCACCGCTCTCTTGAAGGTACCGAAAATGCCAAGCTTCCCTGTGACTGTAAAAGGCAGCTGTAAAACAACCTGTGACTTATGTTTTTTTTTTACACCGCTGACAGCCAATCTTTAAAGACTCCCAAGTAGTGGGTGAAAGGTGGGATACTAGCACTGCATTTAAATTAATGTTTTTTTTTATCTAATAATGCCAAAAAAGAAATAAAAAATACTCTTGTTAATTTCAAGTGTGAAATGTTCCACTATCAGCTTTTGTTGTCAAGGCATTCCTCTGAAAAATCTAAACTAATTACAAAAGCCTCAAAACGACCAACATCACAACATGTCCTCCAAACTTTGCATTAAAGCACCATTATAGTATTTTTCTGGTTGCCAGTCAGTAAGTGAGTGGAGTGGCCAGCCCATACAAAGTACAAAACCCTCTCTTTAGCTGTCATGTTTGAAAGCTTGAAAGCCTTTTCTCGTCTTTTCAAGTGCAGGAATTGCTATTATTTGTCTTGCAGAGCTTGAAAGCTTTCAGCTACCACTTCTAGGCAGGGATTGCTTTAATTCATTGTACCAATAAAAAAACAAAACAAGACAAAGCTGTGGTTTCTGAAAGAAAAGATAGAACAATGTCAGTAAACTATATGCAAGAAGGAAAATGCCTGTTATGTTACATGGATCGAAGTCAACAGATTAACGTGGATAATATGATTATAATATAAATTACATGCCAAAAATGAAGCTATAATAACAGTCTGTCTTGCTGTGTGTTGTTAGGTTTATTGACAGAGGATCACAAACAGTTTAAGTCAGTCAGAATGTAATTGTTTTTAATCTATATGTAAGCGCAAGCATGTTACATCCAAGTAAAGATGTTCCAATTTTCTCTAAATGTACAATTTTGTCAGAAGACAAAGAAGAGGACCAACATATATATTTAGGAATCCACCCATTCATCCAGCCAGCCAGCCAACCAGCCAGCCCATCAGCTTTATTATGAAGTTAAGGTGTTAACAGGTCAAGGAGAGAAACTAAGATATCCCTCTTCCCAGAGACATTATCAAGCTCATTGTGAAGAGTTTCCAGCCATTTTCAAACCAAAACGAAGATATGTTCAAAAGAAGTGAAATAAATAAAACAATTGGATTTCAGTTGAATGGCTGAAGACCATTTGTTAACCTTCATAGGATGACAGAGAATCTTCACCAGCACAAGGAATCTATAGTTCCTCCACCGAGTTCTCAGTCAACTGCCTCCAAGTGGAATTCATAGGTAAAACAGTTTACCTCACATGCAAAAGGCTTCTTGTGTTGTGTTCATGGTTTGAAGGAACAGGCTTAAGGCTGAAACACACCAAACCGTCCGATCTGCCCTTACCAAAGGAAAATTGCGTTGTGGCAATTGGATCTGGTTGAAGTGAATGAGGCTGGGGAGACCGGCTCGCGGTTTTCTGCAGCTCTGCTACGTAGCTCCGACCAAGGCAGACCTATGCGTTATCTTGGTCGCAGCTACACAGCAATTTGACAGGAAATTCATGAGTCAGATAGTCAGTGAGACACTTTTGCAAAGTAAAACATGCCCGCTTTGGGGAAAATACAAAATAAAAATTCTGAACCGTGAGGCAAACAGTACTCTATTTCCAGCTAGGTTCATTCCCATATGGGTTAGCATACAGCAAAATATATAATCGATAAAACATTTCAATAAACAGCACACTTACTCATGGTAGGAGCTCAGAAGCACAGGAAAGGATAAGAAAGTGAAATAGTGATCTTCTTTGAGCTTGTTCGATTTATAAGTTAGTGTTGTGAAAACAGTCACACCATTAGGGCCATTAAGAAAGGAATAGAAATATCCTGTATTGTCCCACAGTTGGAAAATTCAGGTCATGATGGGGCAATTAGGACATGTGGATTACTGTCCCTACCTTCTTTTCAGCTCAATGTTTGAGTCATTGTTGCTTGATCATGCAAATATTACATAATATTATTGCCCTCATGATGCTCCGTGAGCTGATTTGTTAATGTGGTGACAAGTCTAATATGGGCATGTCAAGGACAGGGAAACTTCCGTTATTAACATATCGGCCTGTTACTTCCAAGCATGTTCACAACTGAAGAAACCTTGTTGGTGAGAGGTGAAACATCTTCATGAAACAAGAGAAGTCCAGTGGCCTTCTACTTAGGCACTTAGGATTGTCATGTCCTGGAAGCCTAATAATCTAGACCAGTGTACTCCCAGTGGGATGTGCCAAAAAAATCCCCAAACAGAGGCACTCAGGAGGCAACCTGATCAGCGGCCCAAAGGTCCCAGTAAATAAAAAGCTTTATTTTTTATGTTTTGTTTCTTTACTATGACCAACTGGAACAACTAAATGCCAGGAGGCTTTGGTTCTTTTTATGTTGAGCGTCTCAGGTCTTATCAGGTAAATTTGAGAAGTGACCTGTCATGACATATTCTTGGTCTATCTTTTGGTCTTAATGTATGTTGTTTTGTAAGAGGAAACCTAAAATACACTATCCTTTAAATAAGTGAACCAAAGGTACAATCAATGTAGCAAGTCCATCCAAGGAGGAGAGGTGGTCTCATGGTTAGAGCACAGCACTTGCGTTCTTTGAAGGCTGCAAGTACCTAGTTCAAAGCCTGCAGACTGCCAGAAGGGTCCCTGAGCAAGACCCTCAACCCCAGATTGCCCCAGGGGCTGTCAATTACCCACTGTTCCCTAAGTATGATGGGTTAAATGCATGAGACAAATTCTGTTGGAATATAAAAATTGCAATGACAAAGGTTTTGTCTTCTTTTTTCTATCCATTCATTAATCCATTAAAATGGGGAGAACGGGACCAGAAGGACCTCTGCACCATGGTCTGCTCCAGACTCCTCCCACTGGGACATGCCTAGGTAAACCAAAGAGTAGCACATAAAAGCATTCTGAGTACTTGCCTGAAACACCTCAACTGCCTCATTTCAGTCTAGGGGAGGTCCTCTAAGCTCTCTCCAGGTAACATAGTTCTACTATTTATCTCTAAGGCTCAGCTAAGCAATCATATAGACCAATTCCGTCTTACTTGTATCCAGCATCTTAGTCATTTGGTCCTGGTACGTGAACTACACTCCTTAAGGCAGAGACTGACCCATGACTAAAAGGGAACATTCTGTCTTTTTATATGTGAGAACTATTGCCTCAGACCTAGAGAGAATTATTGCTTTTCAAAGAAAGCTAATTTATTTTAGGAAAATTGACCCAGTGGACCCTACCACCTTGTGTTTTTCATGAAAACGTCACTATTCTATCATCAGCACAATGACTATTACAATCTTAGACACAGTCTTAGAAATTGTACAATTATAAAAACGGTTCAGCAGTGTCAGCTGTAAGGCAATTGTCACCTCTCTTAGCTTTGGTTTCACATTTGCTCACACAAGACTATCGGATTGTATTAAGTTCCCTTAGAAAAGTTAGACCTCAAGCATAAAGCTTAAGAATATATTTCTTCTTATGAAACATACAAGATAAATATGTGCTCGGCTATATGCAAAACTAAGAAGACTACAGACAAGATGTTCCTGTTTGAGTGATCTTTACATACTTATCTATTTATTTATTCCTTTTTCACTGACATGTATTGACTCAGACTCAGTAGGGTCTGACATAAACATTTTAAAAGGACATGATTTCATAAATACTTTATGCTGGTTATATTTATGACTTACTTATTGGCTTTGGTGCAATGGAAGATATTGTTTCAAAACCATCTATCTATCTATCTATCTATCTATCTATCTATCTATCTATCTATCTATCTATCTATCTATCTATCTATCTATCTATCTATCTATCTATCTATCTATCTATCTATCTATCTATCTATCTATCTATATATAACTATAAAGTCTAACTACTGCTGGGAGGGAGGATTTATGCATCTAGAATGTGGTAGTCTGACACTGAAGGAGATCTAAAGTTCTGCAACAGTGTCATGCATTGGGGTGGGAGTCACTCTCCAACAGTGGTGTTATCTTTGCCAAAGTTCTTCTATATCCTGCCACCTGTACCACGTGCTGTACGAATGGGGACGGGATCTGGTCACGCTGAGGCCGATTATGGCAGAGTCATCAGATTACTTTTGTGGATAACAGCCTGGGAAGTTGATGGAGAAGTCTGCAGTGTATAGTGTGAACAGGAATGGTGCCAGCACAGTTCCCAGCTTCAGGCTAATGTTGGACATGTATCCCATAATGCCAAACAGTTGATCTGTGCAACACCTCGGGAGCCTGGAGCTGATGCCATCTGGACCTGTACCCCTTCTGCACCTTGATTTTTCACAGCTCGTTTTGTACCTTTTGTTAAACGGGAAAGGATGGTATTATCACAGTTAGGTAGGGGTAGGCTAATCACACTTGTTAAAGTAAAATATCACAATTTTGTTGAAAAAAGATGGAACTCTTTGCACAGTTTTACAAACCTAGTTACAGTATGACCTGAAATGCAGTAGGTCTCCGACTTTTCCATTTTTTTGTAATTTATTTAAAAAGCAAACAGCAACAATTATCAGGTAATTTGGACTCTACACGTAAAAGCTGGTTTATGAAGACAGAAGAAATAAAGACAATAAAAACCTGATGGGTCAGTACAAGAGAAAACAACAACAGTAATAGCAGTGCAGCTTTTGGACACAGCCACAATCTCTCAGTTTAACCAGATCAGCAGCAGACTCTAATCCTTCAAAATCGTTATGGTCACCCACTTCTAACACGAGGGGAACAAAACAAGGTTACACCTTTCATTGAATGACTCGATCACCAAGACAACACAAAATAAACACCAAAAATGTCAGATTGTTCTCACATTTCAGCTACTTCATCTATTATTTTAGCTTACTGGAATAGGAATACTTACACTAGTTTCACCATCATGCTAACTGCTAATGAGAACCTTGGGTCTCCATAAGGCAATTAGGTTTATGTACATGCTGATGTTTAACAAGAAGTTTAAAAATGCCTTGCATCTTAGACTTAGACAACTTTATTGTCATTTTGTATGTACAGAGTGCATACAGAACGGAATTTCATTGCATACAGCTTACGACAGTGTAATGGGATTGCAGGTGGAATAAGGCAGCATTGCAACATAAAGGGCAGCAGTGATCAGAATGTAACACTACAGGAGAAAAACAGGGTGCAAGAACAGTATACAGAACAATGCTCAGTCGTTGTTTATGTGCAAAAAATAATGGTGCAGAAAGGCAATAATTGTGCAAAAAGGCAAATGGATAATGAAAGTTCAGCAACATTTGTAGTGCCAAATAAAGATGCAAATGTGATGCAGAGTCCAGTTCAGAGTTCAACAGTCTGATGGCCACAGGGAAAAAGCTGTTGCAGAACCTACCGCTCGTTAAAAATTTCGTAATTTTCCTATATATTGTAATGTGTCATCCTATACATGTTACACCATTTTCACAAGTTGCAAACAGCAGTGTTAATGGCTTATATAAAGGTCACATGTAATGTAATGAGGAGAGTTATACATCAGAATAGCTCTGGTCATTTCGAGCAGAACTGTTAATTTCTAAGTAATGGAAATATAAATGTTCACCGGACACAGAGCTATTTCTGTGTTCATTAGTGATACTCTATTTCTCCTGGTTTATAAAGTCAAGTCAGATTTATCGCCCAACGCTGTGTTTGTTTTGGAAAGGTTAATAAAGACTTCAATAAGCTGGGAAAGCTTATTGCATATACCGATATTGTGTTGCTTATCAGAATTAAATATAGCATGGAACGGGATTAGTTCTTGAATCTTTTATTATATCTGTTTACATGAAACAGTGCATCTTATTACCCTTTTTTTATTTTACCTGCTTTTTTCATGAATTCCAGAGCCCCAGACCACTTACCACCAGCTCTCACCCTCCTATTATAATCACTCAGAGGAAAGGAGGAGAGGCTTAACAATCTCTCATTGCTCCCTCCGTCCCTCCACCTTCAGCGTCGGACACAGCAAATTGATTTTAATCAGGCAATAAAAGCAGATCTGATCCTCCCTCTGTTGACTCACTTTCATGCCCCAGAGAGGCCGACCCGATCGACTCCTGTGATGGATTTTGCTCATAACTGCCAATAGCCCTGTTCAGTACAGACAATCTCTTTCATTTTAGTAGCATTCACAAAAGACTGATGTGCGTCAGGGTTTCAACTGTTTATTTATTAAACAGCACAGCCCTTTAGTCCCCGACCTCCTAAGGTGAAAAAGATACGGTTATGTGAGAATGCTTTGGCCTCATACCATCAAATCCAAGAGAAAGAACAAGTGAAAGAACCAGGCTGTTTGATTTCTTTTTTTTTTCTCCTTTTTTTAATCCTCATTCTTGCGTCATCATTTCTATTCCCTGTCCGATTTCTTTGGACAATGTACTGAGAAGAAAGTTTCAAAGATTCAATTCAGACAAGTGTTTTTTTTTTCTCTAGCTGTCATAACGTGTCATTAAAAATCCCAGCAGTGGTGGCACAGGGGTATTGCACGCGGCCCATGTACGGAGGCCTCAGTGCTCGGCATGGCAGTCCCACGTTTCAGTCCCATCCAATGGACCCTTGACGCAAGTCTTCCCCCTCTTTCTCAGCCCCATTTCCTGTCAGCTTATTTTCAAGTATAGATCATTAGTTCCACAAAAAATAAAAATAAAATGTGGTTAATCACAGTTTTTACGTTAGGCCTGGGAAAACCATTTTTTGCTTTAATAATATCATAATTTGTAAACAGCATTTCAATCTGAAAAACTCACAGAGAAAGAAATGGCAATTAGAAGGATTTTATTGACACAATATTTTAAGTCTTTGGCACTCAGACCTCGGCAGGAACATTAATGCTGAATTATACTTTAATATGCATAAGTAGATGTATGAGAACAGGGATGTTCCCCCCCAGGTCCGTAACTGGTGGTGGAGTGGAGATAGAAGAAGTTTGTTCAGTCCATATGGTGATCTGTTTAAGATAGATGTCCAACTTGATAAACACAGGTTTGCATGAACTGTCCATGATGAGCAAGCTTGAAGCGACTGTGGAGAGGAAAAACTCCCCTTTGGGAAGAAACCTCTGGCAGAACCGGGCCCAACATGGTGGTCTTCTGCCAGACCAATAACGAGGTGATAGGGAGTGCTGAAGACTGAAGGGAGAAAACACTCTGATGGGTTGAGGATGGAGGAACGTCTTGGAAGCTAGATGAACTCAGCTACGATGGTGGAGAAGGGGTTGGGGGTGGGTTGAATCGGACATCTCATTCAAAATCCGACATGCTATCCGTTTGCGCTTGCTGGTTAGCAGGCTGAGACGTGGATTTGAAGTTGCTTTTAAGATGAGCGCAGGATGCTGATTGGCTTCATGGAAGTGCGGTTCGTAGCTGATTGGCTCACATCAGAGGCGTATCGGACTCTGAATGGAGGCAGGCGATGAGTTTCTTCGATTGAACTTGCGCTTCAGCTTCATTTTAAAACATGATTTTTGTCCCATTTACAACATGGGTTTCCGGTCAAGGAGATTCTAAACTAAGAGAAGATTGTTATTAAAAACACATATAAACATAGCAATACAGCACCCAAAAATTTGATATAATTAAGCATTACGTCCATCTGATCGCTAAGTGGTGGCAAACTGCTTCCAATAACATCCCTGGCATCTTAGGAATCTGCCACTGGCATTAGGTTGCAATAAGGCAAGGCAAGGCAAGGCAAATTTATTTATATAGCACAATTCAGTACAAGGACAATGCAAAGTGCTTTACATGATTAAAATATAACAAAATAAAACAGAATAAAAGCAAGTAGGAATAAAATGTAGATAGAAAATAGTGGTGATTCAGTTAACTAGAACAGTTGAAGGCAATCTTAAACAAATGTGTTTTTAATCTTGATTTAAAAGAACTCAGGCTTTCCGCACCTTTACAATTTTCTGGAAGTTTGTTCCAGATAAGTGGAGCATAGGAACTAAATGCTGCTTCTCCTTGTTTAGTTCTGGTTCTAGGTATGCAGAGTAGGCTGGAGCTAGAAGACCTTAATGGTCTGGATGGTTGATACGCTGATAACAAGTCTGTGATGTATTTAGGTGCTAAGCCATTTAGGGATTTATAGACTAACATAAGTATTTTAAAGTCTATTCTCTGAGATACAGTGTAAGGACTTTAGAACTATAAGAACCTAAGAGGTTTGAGTCAAATTTGCTAAAATTTTCTAAAAGGGGTTAAGTGTGACAAGCAATCGCAGGAGAAATTTGTAAGGGGGTAAACACTTTTTCACTGCACTGTAGCCTCAGACAATCAAGAACAGGGGTTTGTTTATTCAGACGTTTGGTTTGATTAATAATGTTTAATTTGACATTACCCAGATGATGTCTGTTTAATAATAAAAAGCATGCACTTTATTTAAAGCATAGACGGGGAGACTGGAAAGCATAATTCAATTGCTAATTCATCTTGCACAATTCAAAGAACAATCAAATTTGCATGCAGCATATTGGCATGAAGTCCCCCAAGCTGTGGTATTCAGAATCCGTCTTTGAAAAATAATTTCCATTTTAAAATGTGGCCTTTATGGAAAGTTAAAGGGCAAATGCAGCCCTCAGGTCAGTTGTTTTCACTGTCTCCTTTGCATCTTAGATTTGGCCTCAGATTGTACATGGTTTTTCAGTTCCTATTTTAAAAATAGTATCATCGGGTGGTTTTAAATATGATTAAATGCTGTGATGAAATTCCATTAAAAAGTAGAAAGGGAAAATAAATGAAAGGAATGTCGAAAAGCTAATGAGTGGTCATAGGTCATTAGCCAGAGTAAAGATGATTTTTTTAATTAATTTCCTCTTTAAAAATACTGCAAAGTGTCACATGTTCAACGAGGTAAATCAAATTTCATACGCCACCATTTCTGAGAGGCAAAGAAAAAGAAAAAAAAAAGTTGGTCTTTTTGCCCTACAGCTTTGGAAGTGAATTTAGATATTTTCTTTTTTAGGAGGTTTTAATGTAGCCAGATTAATCTCTGCTTCGGGCCAGGATGCAGTAGGCACTCTGTTCCAAGCTTTGTTCAACAAGTCTTATATTTTTCTTATCATATCCTCATTCTCATTAGCGCAGAGACCTGCGGCATATACCCAGCACATAATAAACCCACATATGTGCAGGCTGGCAAGTTACAACACAATTAATACGTGACGATTTGTAAATTGGTGTAAACATCACCAACATTTCAGCTGATATCTTAGTGACTGATTTATTTACAAAGGGTTTTGAACAATAATATAAATAATTAGTAGGATCGCCCCCAAAACCCTTTTAATAAATAAAATGACATA
Organism: Fundulus heteroclitus; assembly: GCF_011125445.2. Classification (NCBI taxonomy): domain Eukaryota; kingdom Metazoa; phylum Chordata; class Actinopteri; order Cyprinodontiformes; family Fundulidae; genus Fundulus; species Fundulus heteroclitus. The sequence continues at coordinate 35,951,439 of NC_046367.1, read as the reverse complement.
AAAGCTTTTTATTTTAATACTTATGATACATACAGTACCGGTGAGCAGTGACTTCTTTTAATAATTGTCATATTTAGGTTCTTTCAGAGACACGTTTGAATCATTATTTTTTTCCCCCAGTAGAGCTACTATTCCACATTGATCAATATGATGTGATGGCCATGTTTTTAAAAGAAGAACTGAGTGCATAAGCTTTATTTTATTTAATTTATTGTAATTGTTCTCTAATTCTCATTGTCAAAATTATAAATGTAGACTCAAACACACACATACACCCCATTTAATATTCAGATAAAAGACTCTTGGCAAGTCGCAAAGAAACAACATGCCATTTGTTGGCATCAACAAAATTCTGGCATGATTCAAGGTGGTTATTTCACCATTTATCTGTTAGAGTTCTGAGAGCTCATTTAAGTCAGTGGGTTCCCTGTTACAAGCCTGGCATCTGAGCATAGTCAATAACAGTTCAAAATGATTGAGGTTGAAGTGATTCAATAAGCTTAATGTTTGGATTTATAACCTTTTTTCCATTTCAAAACCAGTTTGGATATGCTTTTTGGGAAAACAAGTAGGAAAAACAAGTTTTGTCAAATATTCAGGCATCTGACTCAAATACCCCCCTCAGATTTGAAAAAAAAAATACATTAGATAGATTATGAATGATGCAGTAACTTCAAAAACCTATTTGTCATTGAAGAGAAGATGCAGGAACACCACCGACACTTTGCACAATGACCAAAGTTTGACATCAGCATGGAACTGGAGGATGGTGACCAAGAAAAAAAGCACCTGCTGTAGAACCAACACCTTTAAGCTTGCTTGAATTATCCAATTGTTCACATGGCCAATTGTTCACATTCTGTGGTGAAAAGAGAAGTCAGATGAGACAAAGATTGAACTATCTGGCTGCAATGATAAGATTAATAATCATATGAATAATGTTGAGCCTTTCAAACATTAGAACTCTGTATTAACTGTCAAGCATGGTGATGGCATCATGTGGAGCTGCCTCACTGACAGTGCAACTGTTGGATTACACAAAGTGAATAGAATAATCAGGGAAGATGACTAGCACCAATTTAATCAGCTTTAAATCAAATCAACAGCTAGCTCGTTGAAAATGGGACACAGTGGGGTTTTCCAACCAAACAATGATTCCAGGCACACATCGGAACTGGTTAGCAATCTAAAGTTAAGCTTCTGGAATGACTGCAACATCCATCCTATTAACATTTTATGGACCAATTTACATGTACTTTGCTATTTTTCACAAGAAGAATCTCCAAATATGAGGCCAGTTTAAACTAGGATCTGAATCAATGCTATAAACAATATTCCATTTATCCATTTTATTTATTTTTTGTTACCCATGTTATCCTTGCATTGTCACCAGTGGGCTGGTCCAAAAAACAGGGTACCACCCTTTGGAGCTCACTGCTCCAAACCATCAGGAACTCACATCTCAAAACCCACTTTTTCAAACTTGATTTTGTGTAGTATGATTTTTCGTTTATTTCTGTGTTTTCAAAAATTGTTTTGTAAAGTGTCTTTGAGTGTCTAAAAACGCACCATATAAGTTTGATGTATTATTATTACTATTAAGATTATTATTAGCATTATTATTATTACAACCTGGACAGGATCAAAGTACATCACAAGGCAAACTCCTATGCATGCACACACACTGTATTCTAACTTTTGCATGTATTTCAGATTTTACCCTGAAAAAAACAAACAAAAAAACAATGGTTCAAATGTGTCTTTAAAAGTTCCAAATTGATTTGACATTAAAATGCACGTGTCATGATCTCCAAGTGTTTGGGTTTTGTTTTTATTTGTGTTTAGCTCCCAGGTTTATTTTGTGTCTTTGTACACTTAGGCTATTTTCTGACAGTTTCTTTGTGTTCCTGCTCTGCTCATTCTGCTTAATTGGTCTACATCCCTTAGCTTCTCTGCCTTCTCCCTGCCTCAGCTGCATCTCATTCTCCTAGTTAGCCCTTCTGGTCATTTCTCCTTTCTCAGTATATAAGCTCTGTTTTTCTCAGTTTTCTCCACTGGATCGTTCTGTTACCATGCCCAGTTCTCTGTCTGTGGTCATCGCTCTTATCACCTTGTGCTTGCCTGTAAGTTTGTATTTATATATTTCATTTGTTAAACCATTTCAAGTCATCAAGCTGCTGCCATGTTCCTGTCTTGGGTTTGGTACAGGTCTTACCCCACAAAGCTTGAGAAGATTGAGAATTTGTTCTGTTTGTTTTGTCCATTTTTTTTTGTAAAAGCCAGTATTTTATAGTATTATGACACATTCAGTAAAGGTCTTTTTCTCAGACATTACAGCTCAACCACATTTAAGTACATACAATTCCTTGTAATTTCTTTTATTTTCTCTATCTACGGCACTGCCTGATGGGGTATAATCACATTGATTCTTGGGTAACTTATGCTTTTTACATGTCGCATTAGTCAGGAAGCTGCAGGTTTCACCTTGAGAGCTTTGTGTGTGCTCTCACAGAACGTGCTTACAAATGCAGAAGCCACTGGAGTCCTTTTAAATAGTTTCAGGTGTCAGTTTGTCTGTGTGGCTGTTTGGCAGCCATTGAAAGAAAACTAAACGTCAAAACTATAACCTGTTATTAAGTAAAACACGTATATGCATACATGTAGTGGACTTGAGATGTAAAGCATTAGTTGTTGACTTTGATTTTCAACTAATCGTGTATTTTTTTTTTTACAAAGTTTGAAGTTTGCTTGCTTATAAAGAAATAAACACTCTCTAATTGTATTGTGTGGAATAGATGTTTGAGCCCCTGCAACCCCTTCAAAATTGTCACAGAATGCTTGGATACCCAGTTGGCACATTTATTAAAGTCAACTAATTTGATCTTGGCTCTGAACTAATTTAAGTATAAAATATACCCGATCACAGAATAATGTCTTACACTCCAACCTCAATCACCATGTGCAAAACAAAAGAACGGTTGAGCTGTAATGGAAAAGATTGTAGATTTGCACAAGCCTGGAACTGGCTCCTAGACCATGTTATGATTATTGAAAGAATGGAAGAAATATGAAGTGTCCATCAATAACCCTTGGTCTAGAGACAAGATCATGGAGAAGTTTAGAATCAGACAAGAGCAGATTGTTCATGATCAGAAGGCAACTCGGACCACAGTCACAAAGAACACCACTGGAAACACATTATGATGTAACATATTAAATCATTGCAGCCCCTTCTATGCAGGACATGCGTAAAAATCAGTTTTAACATGCCAGTAGGCAAATTCTCAGTTAACCGGGTCATCGCAACAGTAAACAGGCTTAAATCGGAGGCAACCGGACTCTTGCTTAGTTCTTTTTGAAAACGTTTCGACACCTATTCAGCAGTCTTTGTCAATTCTGGTGGTTCTCCCTTAAGCCGACTGTCTTAACTTAACTTTGCAAGTGAACATCTTAATAATCCTGGGGAGTGTAGGTGCCTTTGCTAGAGGAGAATACATTCTAAACGTTTGGTATGACCTAACCCGCCATGATCGGAGGAAACAAAATGTTGATTATAACCGGAAGGGCATGATCTCTACTGTCAAGCAAAGATGGGTATAAAATTTATGCTTTGGGCCGGATATTCTGCTAAGGGTACCAAACAACTATTATACACATGTACAATCTTGAACAGAAATCTTCTCCCCTCTGCCAGAAACTGAAGATGGGTTGTTAATGGTTCTTTGACAGCGCTTCAAAGGATATCACCAAACTAAAGTAAAGGAATAAACTGGGCTAGCTGAAGATAAAGTTAAATCTAAGCTAAAAAACTAGAATTAATTCTAACTGGATTTTCCAAATCTTGCCTACTAGCTACTGTCAGCGTTCTGATTACGCTTAATAAATATTATTCTAGGATATTTTGAGCAATACTGCTTGACGGTTATTCAACGCTGAATTATATAGGGTACTGTGGTGAAATATAATACTTTCACTCAATATCATATTAATATTAAGGATAATTAAAATGCATTGATTGACAGTGTGTGACCATGTGACATTAAAGAAGAATACATTTAACTAATTTCACTGCCATGCTTGATTACACCAACGCAGTGTTCCTGAATTATGGATCCTTCAGTCTTTGCTAAACAACACTTCCAGCAGTCAGACAGATATCGCAGCTGAAAAGGTTTGTGTTCAGTAAGTACCATTTGAAAAGACACATTTCTGTAATTCTAATGGAACAAAGCTAATCAGTTCCATATACACTGACTCTCAGCTGTGCAACTTTGCAGTAAAGTATCCACTTTGCATAAAGGGCAAGTCCATCTTAATCACATGCTTCTGTGGGCCACTGACAAGCAGTGAGACAGAAATGTCACATTAACAAAGAGAACTGGTTTATTGCACCACATAGACAGTTAAACCAATGCACACATATAATTATGCCTTCTGCATCTTAGCTGATTAATTTCAGCTAATCAGCTTTTGTTAAAACACATTCTTTTTGAGTATAAAATAAAATAAAAACTATAAAGTTCTGTCTAAATATACAGTATCGTCACAAGTACAAATGTTTGTATCCTGTGGGACCATTAGTGTGTGAAGATTAAGATAAATGGGAAAATGCATACTACCAGATGGGAAATAAGTCTTTAAGAAAGTCCTTCTGTCTCTCTCATTCAGTCATTTATCTCTTGCACTTTAGCTCCTTGATTAGTTTCTCCGAAAGAGTGCCGTCAAGATGTAAACAAGTGTGCCTGCAGTGTGATGAATTCAGTTATCAGTGCATGATTAAAATCAGGTCCTCTTAATATCTAAAGGAAAGATAAAATTTAAACAGACCTCATTTATGTTGTTTTGGAATAACTACGGTCAAGTTTATCAGTAAGTGCAATACACTCTGCATGATCTTTTTTTTTTAAACTTTGACTATACTATAGCTGGCGTCTATTGTTATGGGCTGACTTATATAAACTAAAAAATGACTGAAAAAAAAATATATATCTGTGTGTGTGTTTGAAATTTATGGCAATGCACGACATGACACAATATTTAACATTCCTGTTTAGTCACCTTTAATGTTCAAGCCTATCATGCAACCAAAGACCACAATTGGAAGAGCAGACTGTTAAATGCATACCTAGTTTAGTGAGAGTAAGAAGTCATTGCTATTTTATAGGTTTTGGATATATATCCTGACCATCTTGTTGACTCTAATGTGCATAGGCATATATTATATTGCCAAAAGTATTTGCTCACCTGCCTTGACTCACATATGCGCTTAAGTGACATCCCATTCCTAATCCACAGGGTTTAATATGATGTCGGTCCACCCTTTGCTGCTAGAACAGCTTCAACTCTTCTGGGAAGGCTGTCCACAAGGTTTAGGAGTGTTTATGGGAACTTTTGACCATTTTTCCAGAAGCGCATTTGTGAGGTCACATGCTGATGTTGGACGACAAGGCCTGGCTCTCAGTCTCAGTCTAATTCAGACCAAAGGTGTTCTATCGGGTTGAGGTCAGGACTCTGTGCAGGCCAGTCAAATTCATCCACACCAGACTCTATCATCTATGTCTTTATGGACCTTGCTTTGTGCACCAGTGCACTGTCCACTTAAGTTGGAAGAGGAAGGGGCCAGTTCCAAACTGTTCCCACAAAGTTGGGAGTATGGACTTGTCCAAAATGACTTGGTCTGCTGAAGCATTCAGAGTTCCTTTCACTGGAACTAAGGGACCAAGTCCAGTGCCTGAAAAACAGCCCCACACCATAACCCCCCCTCCACCAAACATTACACCTGGCACAATGCAGTCAGACAAGCACCGTTCTCCTGGCAGCCCAAACCCAGACTGATCAATCAGATTTCCAGATGGAGAAGCGTGATTCGTCACTCCAGAGAACGTGTCTCCACTGCTCTGGAGTCCATTGGCGGCGTGCTCTACACCACTACATCTGATGCTTTGCACTTGATGATGTATGGCTTGGATGCAGCTGCTCAACCATGTAAACCCATTCCATGAAACTCTGTGCTGTTCTTGAGGTAATCTGAAGGCCACCTGAAGTTTGGAGGCGTATAGTCATTAACTCTGCAGAAAGTTGGCGACCTCTTCACACTATGCTCTTCAGCATCCGCTGACCCGGCTCTGTCAGTTTACGTGGCCTGTCACTTCGTGGCTGAGTTGCTGTCGTTCCCAAACATTTCCATTTTCTTATGATACAGCTGACTGTCGACTGTGGAATATTTAGGAGCGAGAAAATTTTACGACTGGATTTGTTGCACAGGTGGCATCCTATCACAGTTCCACACTGGAGTTCACTGAGCTCCTGAGAGCAGACCATTCTTTCACAACATGCATGCCTAGGTGCTTGATTTTATACACATGTGGCCATGGACGTGATTGGAACACCTGATTCCAATAATGTGGATGGGTGAGCAAATACTTTTTGCAATATAGTGCATGTCAGCATAATCTTTCACCTGTGTCATCAGAAACTACTTTATATTACTGAAAATACTGGAAGGCAGTCAGCATGCAGCTGTAGTCCAACAGTCTCTACTTCATCCGGCTAACACGTGGAGAAATATTAATTGCAGCTACAGCTATTTATCTGGGCTAAATATGTTGGAGGAACATTTGGAGAAAGACATTATTTAACAGAATCTGGGCACATCAACATTTTGTTCTGACAGAGGACATATTAAAGGTAAAAATCAGTGTAAAATAAAAAAGAACATTCTGACCTGATAAAAATTATGCTCACACACAGTAGGCGCCTTACTGCTCTGGCTGTGTACTCTGCTGAAGCTGTTCTAAGCATGGCATGAACTGTGTTCCTTCCTCTTCCTTTGAGTTTGGTTTACTCCTCTCTTAAATCCTAGATCCTAGTTGTTTCGAAGCCCTGGAGCAAAAAGTGTTTCTAACTGAGAAGGGTTTTGGTGGTTAGGGAAACTTCTGTCCTCCACAACCGTGTTTACTGCCAGAGTGCTCACAAAAAGTTCCTGCATAGATGATCTTTATATCAAAATGCACATTTCATCCTTGTTCCGTCTTCCCAATAAACAACCAGACATCCACTCAACCCGTGTTAGTTAAAACAGGCTTGCCTTAATCAAGAAAAGATTGCTGGCCTTATGTACAATAGTCCATGAACCACTTTGGATTCAGGTGATATACATTATCATATGGTCCTTTGTGTCTTTAACTGAGGTCATGCTACAAAGGCATATATATATATATATATATATATATATATATATATATATATATATATATATATATATATATATATATATATATATATATATATATATATATGAGGGAGAGATATTTTGGGATAAATTTTTATTTTTCTGGATAGGTGAGAATGAGTAAATTTAGGGCTTTGGAGTGTTGCAATGCTACCATTTTAGACATCTCACATAGGGAAAGTCTAATTACATCATAACACAATATTTAATTGTGTCATGATAAAACACCTCCCCCACCCAATACTGGGTAACAACCCTTTACTGCCCATATCACGGCCCAAAGACTGTTTGTTATGTAAACAGACTTAAATCTAATGATGCGTTCACACCTAACGCGAATGGCGCCAAGAGTCGCCACTTTTACTAGCTGTTGTTTGCCTGACATATCGCCAACCATTTGCACAGCAGGGAACAGCAATTGCACAGCAAGCGAAAATACAGAAATACAGCAGTACATTGGTGCTAGCTAGTGACGCTTTCACTTAACTGTCACTCCATCCTCCTCACTCACTTTTTTGCACGCTTGGTCATTTCTGGACTATTCAGTATTAATAATTGGTTGAGTCATACAACTCAGGCCGACCGCAGACCACTACTATCAGCTTGCCTTCCTTGTTCAACGAAAAGTGCATTGTCTCCGCTAGTCCTTCACATGTAGTTCCTCATTGGTTGTCGCAGCGCAACAAGTCACAAAAGTTCTGATTTTTGAATTCCAACAACTGTCGCTTCACATCCATCTCAGGTTTCGTGCTGCTATGGTTTTGCTTTAATAGCCAAAGTTGTGTGTTTCGGATTACTAGAATTGCCTTTGCGGCCTCGGTTAGCGTCGCTTTGCGTCAGGTCGCTCCTGTGCTGCTCGTGTGCACGTAAGTCTGTCGCTTGGGCTGCCACATTCGCGTTCTCTGTGAACGCACCTTCACAAACGTCTTGTTAGTTTTAATTAAAATGCAAGATGTTTTGTTTTTGCAACTTGTAGCTCAACTCTGAAATGTGTTCTAGCTTCCTGCCGATCTTTTCTTCTTCTTGCCTATGTAAAAAATGTGATTTATTTGTCTCTGAAGTAATTACTTTGAACATACAAAGTGTCACTCAAGGTATGGAGCTGTAAGATAATAAATGACTCTTGGAGCTGTGGTACAGTAGGGGCCAAGGAGGATGTGATCCTTCACCATAACAGCTTTAACTCCACTCTGATAATGCTGTTTAATCTGGAGGCTACACTGAAGGCACTGACATCCAACGCAGACCCAGTGGAAACCTTGACTGGCACTTCACCCCACGGTGATGACAAAGACCCTGTCTGCTTAAGCAGCTATTACTCCACCTGATTGGTAATCATGACATGGAATGGGGAATAAATCCTTCAGACTGCTGCTGGTTTAAGATGGGGGTCTTTGAAGGGACCCAGTGATTAGGTGACCTTGGATGGAGCATCGAAAGGGGCTGCGCGAGAGAAGGCGGGTTTGGGAGGATTGTAATTTTCTATTATTTTCTATTATTGGCAGTATAATGGCACATTCTCATGCAAATTACATTCACATATGAAGGATTAATTCAAACCAGCAAGTAGTTCTGAGCTCTTAAATGTGGGAATGCAGTTCTTTTTTTTTTCTTTTAAAGGAGTCTGTTACTGTTCAGCTCAACAGTCTTATCTGCTTCAAGTGAAATGTATTTTATTTGCACAAATTGGAAGGGCAAGTTTTTAGGGACATTTTTCATTAATGCATGCTTCCATCCTGGTATTGAGCCTTTTAGCAGGTCACCCTGCATTGCTGGACAAATTATTCTCAACACTGTTAAAGGATTTTAATTTCCAAGAAGCTTCATCAACTAAATATGGATATGAGGAATTTATTTTGAGTTAGGAAACTGTCAGATTTTAGGCCTTCAGCCACGACAATGGAACATGAACTCTCGGATTAAGGTGTTTCTTTGGCAAATGCAGAAGAATCCTGAGAAACTGAATATTTTCATAATTAAGGTTTTAAACTAAATGTAGATTTAAGATAAAAATCTGAAGTTTTAAACTTTAAATTTGACATATTTTACATGAGTTTTCTATGTGTAAACTGGACTGGTCATTTGGCTTTTTCTGTAGCTTTCTCTGTGTCAATCTGTCATGTAATTTCAAAGATGGCAGCTGTGCTGAATAAACATTATCCATTCATTTTTCTATCTGCCTAATCCTCTTCAGTGGTGTGTGTCTATCTCTGGTTGTCAGCATTAGAGAGGCACACTATTCCCAGGTTGTCAGTCCATCATATGTCCAACACATAAACAACCTGTCTCTCTCACACCTAAATATAATTTAAAATCTCCAACTAACCTAAAATACACATTTTAGACAAATGAAAATATTTAGACAACGACAAACAAACAAAAAAACACTGCAAAAAAGCTGCATGCAGCTCCAAATTCCATGCAGAAATATCAGATAGAACATTTGAACTTAAATCCAGGCTGAGAGGCAACGTCTTCAGTGTGCAGCCAGGGCTTAAGTCCCTGCACCCCTGAGTTATTGTTTGACCATGTACATGATTCAGATTTTAATGTGAAAACCAATGGCAGAAGTTGTGTAGAATAATAAAAACTGTCATTGCAGCATAAATTAGCTTGCACAAGCCTTTTAGACATGAAGTAATCAAGAAAGAAGGACTTGATTTTGAGGTTTATTTTTAATTTTTGCTTCTTAACTAAGATAATACTGTATAAAGATGAGGGGGATCTTCATACATGTACCTGTTTATACAGCATGCATAGGAGAGAAAGTTATTTGGTACTTTTGTTTAAAATCATAAATTACATTTACGATCTGATATTGTTTTTTCCACTATTTCTCAGGTTGTGTATATGTATCTTTTAAAGGGCGAATAAAATCTCATGGAATGAGATGTTGCATTATTAAAACAGCATAACATTTCATGCAAAGTGGTATCCTGTAGCTGTGAGCATGTGGCTTTGTCTGAGACCTATATAGGAAGGTTTGAGCTTCAAACTCAATGGGATATGTTATAGACTCTTATTTTGTATAAAGGCATTCATTCTAGCGTTGCCCTGTCTGCTTGATAAATAATGAGTTCTTGCTAAGCTGACCGATGACACTCGAGAAACGAGTGCCTCCAGCACTTTGAGATCATTTGCTTGGCAGCATTTCGGGTACCTGGTAGAAACACGAGACGTTATTGAGAAATGCAATAACATGGCTGGCTAACCATTAGCTGCTAATGATGTAAATGTAATTTCATTGGGAGCTTGCTACAGGTGCTAAAATATAAATTGAAACTGGAAAACCATTGATAAACAGTTCAAAATCTAAACTTTGAGCTGAATATTTCTAAACTGATCAGAGAATCTATGAAACCTTTTATTTGTGTTGTGAAAAAATGAAAAAGGGGCATTTTCATAGCTTTTCCCATCACGTTAGAACCAATTTGGGGCACAAACCTCCAAATATATGGAGTTATCAAAACTAAACCTGATAGGGTTTTTTTTTCTTTTTGTGAAACTTTCTTTCTCTCTCTGTGAAAACCAAAAAATAGGATTCTACCTAAAACATTGCTCATATCTTGTATTGTGCTCATGAACCTAGACAGCTGTCTTTTACATGTGGTCAGCAGATTTTGTGGCTATACTCCCACCATGTTGTAATCTTCCACCAGAAACAGTAAGGTTCTGCTTAGACCATTTATAGGAACTGTTAATTTTCAGGCTTCAGGAAGAAACTATAAATTCCTAAAGACTACTTGGCTATGTTCACATAAAGTACCTTGTGGACTCAACTAGTATTTCATTCAACTCGAAGCTTAGCCAACGAATATCAACAGCCCGTGTTGTTCCATATCTTAGCCAGGTCTTGAGAAAAAGTTTCACCTTTCTTGGGGATCCAGCTTGTTTAGAAAATGCTTCCCCTCAGATATCGTGGCCTCTGACTGCTCTGCCCTTTAGTCGCCACACCATGTTGTTAATTTCTTTCTCAATCTGCTGGCCTAGAGCTTGTATAAGTCCCCAGCTCAACAACAATCTGCTGGAGTCAGTCCCACAGCACAGCCCTGGTCCATGCCAAAGTCCTCACCACAGCCAAAGCCAACAGCAAGGTCTTTGCAAAAGCCAGAACTCAAGTAAGTAAAACATAGGCTCTCTGCCAAGTCCAAAATCTCCCCGAACTCTAAAGAGGTCTCTGCTTTGCTGGTTTGCTTGGTCAGCTTTTATAGGCTTTTATTTCACTTTCTGTTCTGCTACTATTTTTCTGAGGGGCTTTGAAATTTTACAATTTCTTTATTTTTTATTTGTTTTTCATTTTTCATAGTAAGCATCAATGGACACTGTCAAAACCAATTATATGTTTCATACTATGCAGACAGCCTCTTAGTGCTTTTGTCCATCACAATGGCAAACAAAAGTAAACAGCACAAAGGTTTAAATGTTATTGTGACAGAAAAGGGTATTAGAGTTTGTAACTTAGTTTCAACACAGCCATTGATCCATATAGGCATATTTTTCATCCCTAAAAACATGCTTCCTTTTTATTGGGCAAAGACATTTGAAGTAAAAAATAAAAATCAGCAACACCCCAGACCAGGTGTGAACTAAGTTTCTTCACAAACACTTTTGAGGATGTTTAGAACCACCCCAGACTGATTTAACTAATTAAAAAGGGATCTCACACTTGGCAGAACAGAGCTGTATAAAAATGATGATTATCGATGTAACTAGTCCTACTGCCACTCCTGTTTTTAGTCAAGTGGAAAAATAATGTTATTTTGAAGTATAGTTCATACCGTACTGAACTGTGCATCTTAAGTGGTTTTTGTAATGACAGAGGAAACATGCAAGGTAAAAGCCTCTGTAAAGGAAAGCATTTTGTTGCCTGATAAGCTTTATGATCACAAAAAACCACGCCCTGTCGCTTTGGTGATCTGGGTGTTTACTCCCTTCCCAGGCAATCTGCTGTAGCTGTGGGAGGAACTGTGTTCTGTCCCCCAGGTTTTGCCACACATACATTTCTTACTGAGTATATGCGCTAAATTGCTGAAGTACTTAAATTTATTTCTGTCCATTGTAAAAGAAAATGTAAAGATGCAGCATTCAGGTAAAACTATACTGCTTATCTTAAAATTCTTAATTCAGGTAAGATTACTTTTCATGGGGGGGGGGGGGTGCATGATGTAGTGCTAGAGCAGGCTGACCTACTGTATATGCAAAGGCTATCACTCTCTATGCGGTCGTAAGGGTTTGAATTTAGACCAAAACACCTTTGCTGTATGTCATCCCCCGTTTCCTTTCTAACATTTATCAATAAAGACTACAAGTGCTGCCAAATCTAAAAATCGGATTCCTTTTTCACAAACATTCATCTGTAAGGAAATCTTTTTTTCATCTTTAAAGTTTTTTTTATTCATCGCATCCTCATTATTGCCAGCCATACTAATGCTTAGCTGATCCGAAGTAAGAAACAGTAAATCTTTTAAAGCCGCAGACCATTTTTTTCCTCTTGCCATTTCAGCCCTCACTCACATGTCACAGTCGCTCACAAGGGCTGACAGTCACGTCTTGCCGCTGAATTAAAGCTGCTTTTCTGCTTCAGATTTCGATCAGATTTAACAAACAAATTTCACAGAGCCTTGTCCTATAAAATTTTCACTGCACGACTCTGTCCTCCAGCCAAATATATTTCACTCTGCTGTCATTGTAACACTGTCAAAGCATGAAATTATAGACAAAAAAGGTTTCCATCCCAGGACAGTTATTTTTTTTTTTGCCATTAAGAAACCAATTAGAAATATAAGAACAAGGCTCCAAATACCTTCAGGTTGTTCACCTGGTACATCGGGAAAACCAGCAGGTCCAGGATGAAAGAACAAAATGTTTTTTTTTTTTTATTTATAGCTTTCATTTGTTGTGAGGAGTTTACAGTGTTCACAGCCAGTCTGCTAGAACACAGCAGTACTTACACACTCAGCCATATTTTTCTCTGAGACGTGACACAAAAAACATGAAATGGGGCAGAAAAACAGAACAAAGACTGGGAAGGCTTTCAAAGTAATATCTGATTTAATGCACAATTTCTAATTTTTTTAACGAAATCTAGAAAGTAGAGTGTGATTACTTTGATTTTTCCCTCACTAAATATAACTTTTAAGCAATGTTTCACTTCAACAGACGTTTTCCTTGTTCAATTTCTTTTAAAAACTGATCAGTTTAAAGAACCTGGGATTACAGTGTCTCACCTTAATTAAAATATTGTTTTAAATGCCCAGTAAAAGTATTCACTATTCTTTTCACTTTTGCACATTTTACTATGTTCAAACCATTAACCTAAATGTATTTTAATGGATGTTTATGTGGCGGACCAACACAAAACAATGCATAAATATACTTAGTAGGTCAAGGAGTTTTTTAAAGCACACTTACGTGACAAAATGATATCCACAAGCTTTAAATATCTCACAGAGCACAGTTAAACCAATGAACTGACAATTAAAATGGCGCAACACAGCTGCAAAACCTATCTCAGACATTGCTCTGGTCAGATGAGACCAAAGCTGAACTTTTGGCCTTCATGCAAAATACTATTTGTTGAAGAAAACTAACACCTCACATAACCTTGAACACATGGTCATGTCAGCATCATGCTGTGGAATGCTTTTCTTAAGCAGGAGCTGCAAAGCTGGTTGGAGTTGATGGGGAAATGGATGGGGGTAAATACAAGGTGATCTAGGGAGAACAAAAAAAACCATTTGGGGATTTTAAAGAAATGAGTGTCAGCATTATCATGTGGTTGTGTGGCCCAGTTGACGTGACGCCAACTGTGAGACTGCTCCACCCATACAAAAGTGTACCCAAAGATAACCCCCAACAACAAAGATGTTGTAATAGCAGTGATAGTGAAGGTCTCTGCTTTAAAAGAGGCTATGGCTCCATCCAAATAGCCTTAATAATAGCTCTGATCTCCTCTTCCTTGACCTTTCATAGGGCCAAGTGTAAGAATGCTATCATCAGTAAGAAAGGCACTTCGGACTGCTGTGCTTATTTAGGACAGCATTTAACTCCGACATCATTACATAACAGAAACGGACATATATGATGGGGGTCAAATCCAGCCGTCTAAAAATGAAATACAAAGTGTGGGCTCTAATCTCTGGACATTTTTGTTGATCTCTGTGAAGCGGGCTGTGCTTACACATCATGTCACGCAAAGGATTGTGGGACAGTTGTCTTTATTCATCTTTTACATTTTTCTAGACTCCTTTTATGTTTTGGGAAAGGAATAGACTGTATTCCACCCTCTAAACGTTCGGGATAACACATGTCTGAATTGTACTTTCCCCACTGACAGTTTAACCTTTTTTTAATACAAAATCGCTCTGACTGCACTGTGTTTGTAAGGTAAAATCCCAGTAATATTGTTTGAGCAAAAGCACGTGCCGTTTCTGCAGGTGAGGGGCAATTCACTTTGGAACCATATTTCGGTTGCTGATTGGTCAGTTGGTCAGCTTCTGTGGCATGTCTTAAAATTTTTTTTTTAGAGACCCTCTCCATCCAGTCACACCAAGCGTTTAATATTTTATTAAGAAGAAAAGGCAAAATATTTAGTCCTGGCGAGCAAATCTGATAGCAATGTCCCTCAAAAGACTCATAGCTGTAATTAAGAGATAGGTAGCTATGCAGCGCTCAGTGTTGGTCTGTCTCATTAAGTTTGTGATTGTAATATATTAAAAAAAAAATGTTCAACACATTTAAATTATTTTGAAAGGCACTATAAAAAAAACAAAAAAAAAACGTTTTTACTGGAATGTGCTGCTAGTCTTTCTCTCTACATGTGGAACAAAGAAACACCACACAGTTTAAGACCGGTCTCATAAATCATTCATTGTTTACAGGTCCAGGGGTTTATGCCAAGGAGCGGGGGGCTGTAGTCTGCGGTTGTCTTCTGAAACTTCTCATATGCTGTTCCCTTTTTGTAATTTGTGGAAATGCCCCTTCTGTTGCCGAGAAAATAAAAGTGACCTCACTCTGCAGTGAAGGTCGGGCAGCAGCTAATGAAGGCCCAATAGCCTAACACCATTGATTTTTCACCCATTTCATGGCTTGAATGCAAAGTTATTCAGCGTTGCCAGGGGGCTGGGCGAGGGTACAACCTGGTGTTTCCAGCAGGAACCAGTCAAGTTGTGTTTCAGTCTCGGAAGGTGCAATTAATTTCCTTTCTTTCTTTTTGTCTATAACATGTATTTCTTATGATTTCTTGAGATTTCTAAACAGAGAACATAGAAGGGATGCAAGGAAAGGAAATGCTGGGAGTGCTGGAGAATGGATGTGCACATTTGTAATTATGGGCATTCGTCCAGAAGTGTTGTGACATTCTGCAGTCGCTCATCAGTGCGCTGAGTCACGGTGCTCTCTCCTCTTCATATGCTGATCAGACTTGACGTGGATGGCATTTAAGACTAAATAGCACAAGGCGTATGTCACTTCTGGAGAAACGCTGGTAATAAGGATTTAATATGCAGGTGTTAGGTGTCATTGAGATGCGTCGCAGTGCACTGGATCTTTTCACAGATTAAAAATATGAAGATTAGGGAGAAGGCACATTATGCGTTTGTTAGACTTAACAACCTGCTTAGTTTGCCTCATACATTCACTCTCATCCATTATGCATTTGACCTGAAGCTGACCAGGACGCTATCTGCTTTGGAATCTGTAAGAGTTTGAAAATGTATGTGTTTGTTTATACTGAGTGCACAAATGCATTCATAGATGCCAGAAACTGATGAGTCAAAGTATTATATGCTCCCTGTTTTTATAGGCTGTTGATCCTTCACGTCCTACCAGCGGAAGTCAAGTCTTTTTCTTTTTCTAAAATTTGCCAACTGATGTACTGTGGCACTGGCAGAATGTCAAGATCTGTAAATAGTCAGTTCAAGCCTTGTCTTGTTTGATGATACTGCCTGATGAAAGTGTGGAAGTGCCTCTTAAGCCGTACGTCTTTGAGGACTGCTACAATTAAACTTGGCTGGACATAATGGATTTGGCATGATTCACAGTTTTAGGTCTTTTACCCTGATAATCCCATCCTCCTCTGAGAATTTAGAACAGCAACTCGCTTTGATTTTATATAACAAATATAGTGTTAAAACAAACATAGTTTAAGTACCACCATCTGTGCAGAGTATCTAGAAAACATAAATTTCCAGTTTGTGTAATGTCATAGAAAATAATTCTAAGAAAATAAACTTGTTATTCATTGGCACTACTTAATTATTTAAATAATATGGTTCAATAATGTGTAACATTTTCCCTCAGATTTTGAAATATTTTAAAAATTAAAATACATAACACTGCCTGGCCAAAATAAAAAAAGTCGCCACCCAAAAAAAGGTCACCCATTCTAATATTTTGTTGGAACGCTTTTAGCTTTGTTGACGGCACACATTGGCTGTGGGATTGTTTTGATACGCTTCTGCAATGTCACAAGATTAATTTCGACCCACTGTTGCGTAAACTTTTCACCAAGATCTTGCATTGATGATGGTAGAGTCTGCCTGCTGAGCAAAGCCTTCCCCAGCATGTACCAAAGATTCTCAGTGGGTTTAAGATCTGGACTCTGGTGGCTAATCCATGAGTGAAAATGACGTCTTATGCTCCCTGAACAACTCTTTCACAATTGAAGCCCAATGAATCCTGCCGTTGCCATCTTGGAATATGCCCGTGCCATCAGGGAAGAAAAAAATCTATCGAATGTACTGAATAACCTGGTCATTCAGTAAATTCAGGTAGTCAGCTGACCTCATTCTTTGAACACATGCTGTTGCTGAACATAGACCTGACCGACTGCAGCAACAGGGTAAATCTGGACTCATCAGACCATATCACCTTCTTTCCATTGCTCTAGAGTCCAATCTCTATGCTCCCTGGCAAATTTAAGCCTTTTTTTCCCAGTTAGCCTCACTGATTAGTGGTTTTCTTAAGGCTACACAGCTGTTCAGTCCCAATCCCTTGATTTCTCTTTTCATTGTGCATGCGGAAATGCTCCTTTTCCACATGCAACAGTGGTGCAGGATTTAGGGTGTATGTCCTGCAATTGGTGGGTTGCTAGTTTGATCCCTCACTCAAACGGTCTTAGTTGGGTCTTTGGGCAAGACAGTTCACCCAAATTGCCTGCTGGCGGTGGTCAGAGGGCCTGGTGACACTTATGTATGGCAGCCTCGCCTCTGTCAGTCTGCCCCAGGGCAGCTGTGGCTACTAACATAGCTCACCACCGTCAGGGTGTGAATGTGTGAATAAGTGTGGTGTAAAGCGCTTTGGGGTTGTCAGACTCGTTAAAGCTCTGTACAAGTACAAGCCTTTAATCAGTCTTCTTGCTACTGGGGACAGTAGCAAGAAGCTTTGCTTTCTGCTTCTTGTCCCAATCCTTTGCCTCATTAACTTGACTCCATGCCACAACCATAGTTGGTTTCTGCATGTATGGCAGTCTTGTGATTACCTTTCAAAAACATACACAACAATGTGATCACATCTTCTCAGGCCATTTTATTGGCATATGAAGATGTGAGCTTCAAAGGACCTATCCCCAATCCTGCACAAATTAAAAAACTGTTCTCCTCAAAACCATGATTGAGGAGAACAGTCAAGTTTGAGCTGTAAGCCAAACCCCAACAGCTGTTTTTTTTTTTTTTTTTTTGCCCTATGAGAAACCCTCGGCATACATGATACTAAAAACACCAGGGTTGACGGGCTCTTAAACTAGACATCATCTTATCTCTCAGGTCAGTCATTCTTGCATTGTTGTTTTTGCATCATTGTGGCTCAGTATTCAATCTGAAGGGATTTGACGTTAACTTCCCCTTAAGGTCGTTAACTTGACCTTGTGTCTCAGCTCCCCTCTGCCATAGCATTCATGTGTTGTATGTGTATGTGTGTGTGTGTGTGTCTGTGTGTATATATATAGATATATATATATATATATATATATATATATATATATATATATATATATATATATATATATATATATATATATATATATAAAATGTTTGACAAGTTGGATTAGTAACGTTTCCTTTAAAAACAGCTTCTTTGCTTAGTGCAATTCAAAGTGAACTGTTTTTTTTTCTTCTTCTTTTTTTGTAGGCTGGGAAAAGAGCTTTGCACTGCACTGCTGCTTCTCCAACTACAAGGTTTTATTTGAATAGGCGCTTGGCTTAAGACTTATCCAAAGTAGCATATTGTGAAAAGTGTGCGTTATTGCAATTCAAGGGATTGTGAGGTCTTAGTGGTCTGTAGCTTATACCTTACTGTCATATAATATTGTTTAGAAATATAAATAAAGACCTAAGCTCCCATGTAATTCAGTTTATTAGTACGGAGCAAATGGGACGGTGGACGCCTCACAGCAAAATGCAGCATGAAGAAATGTGGGGCGCTGTCTTTGCATTTGTGTTAAATTATTCTAAATATGTTTAGCGAGAGGCTAAACAGTATGAAACTCTTATCTTAATAAATAGCTTGATAGAGAAATATATGCCACAAATGCTGTTGGCAGGTTTTGCAAACAAGACTTTGTTCCTGTGAAAATCTGGCACTTTTCAAAGCTTCGGTGGCTTTAATGAGCCACACTGCTGTGCCAGTGGTGGATGCTGGGTGTTAGGAATAGCGCTCATGATAATGTGCCCAGCTGAGTGCCGGCTATGTTTTTCCCACTGTTATGGTAATGGAGCCTGTTGGGTTATTTTTATTTATTTTTTTACCACTTATAAAGGGTTTGTATGGCATTAAAAAAAAAATCAACATTTCAGTGATGTTTGCATGGAATTATTCCAAAATATGTAATGCTGATCCACACACCAAACTTTCATGTGTCTTTCAAGTGCAAATACTTCTAAGCTGTAGCATTGCTTCAGCTTAGGGTTTGTCCCTCTGTTGTCTTTCAGCAGCTTTTGGAACTGCACTGCCTGTCAAAGAAAAAGTGTTTGAGAAAAGCTGAATGAAAGGATGAAATGACATAAGGGGTCATTTGCTCGGCTCATATTTGGCCCCGTAGCTTTGAAGATGAAGAGGCATGAAAGGAGGTAGAACATCAGTAGGTAACTGGGCTCCTCAGAGGTGCAGGGACAGTTTATATTCTCTCGTTCTTTTCTCTTTTTCTTTTCTTTTTTTTCTGACTTTTTTTCCATGAGGAAATTGCCCTTCTTCTACCAGCACTACGCTTCTCTATGGTAATCAATTCAACTTGAAAGGCAAAGGAGACAGGCTTTTGAACCTTCATCAATCTGAGCGAATCTTTGCCAACTGCAAGCACAGCATGTGCTTATTAATGCCTTGCTATTTTGTGTAAATAATGTTCCTGTGATCTTTGTAGTTTTTTTTTCTTTCTGCAGTGCGTAACGATATGTGAGTAAAAAGTATGGTGTTTACTCTGATCCACAGTTTCAGAAAAGTTTACAACCACAACTTTTTGGCATGCATGTCATTTCAAAGCCTTTTAAGGATACATTTTTAAATTTCAGAATCCAACTGTTTCCAGGTTTGAACCAGAGCAGTCATTTTAGGTGAAGTTAAAAATGTACAGGTAGTCCTCCTTCGATATTTCACACACTATACATCGGTACTACTGGAACCGAAAACAGCACCCCAGCATGCTGCCGCCTCTATGCTTGACACTTAGTTGTAGGATTTGAAAGCTTTACGTTAACTCTCCAAACATACATCTACTCATTGTGGCCGGACAGCATAATTTCTTTCCTTTCTGACCTTAAAACATTTCTCCAGAGCCTGTTTAGCTTGTCCATTTTGGCAGCTTGTTGCACGGTGGAAAACACTGTAGTCTTGCAGCCAGGAGGTTCAGGGTTCAAATCCCAGCTGGGCGTTTCAGAATGCATGTTTTAATTTTGCATGCGCGGGTGCTCTCCTGTTACCTGACTTCGCCAGATGGATTTGCTCCGCATATCCATCTGGAAACCTTCCGTTGAAGTAATTTTGGGAAGGGGCGAAAATACCGGTTAGCTGATTGGCCTATGTTGGTGATAGACGGGCCAAATGAACCAATCAGATCAACGAAGCATATGACGTACTCGTCAACATGCTCTGTTACGAGCGACGACGAAAACACAACCCAAGCCAAGCTACTCTTGCTGCTGCAGGTAAAGGCTCGTTAGCTCAGCAAAAAAATAATCTGTAATTCCGATAAAACTTGCTCGATAGCCACGCTAACGCTAGTTTCATCGGCTGAAGCCGCCATGTTCTTTAGACTGAACTGTCGCGCTTCTCGTTGCGTCACACCTCAACCCGCCTCAAAGCCAACGCTGATTGGACGTTCGTTTGGTGAACGGCTCCAAATTTTCTTTAACAGAAAGTAGCCAGACTGATCTGCGAGTGAAACCTTGAAAGCTCGCGAGATCAGGATGGTCTCACGAGGCTAGCTCTCCTGGTGCCTCGTCTTCCTTTCATGGGATCAAACTCATGGACTGAAGTCTTGTTTTCAAAAACCACAGAAATTGTGTGGCAATAAAAACCTTCCTTTCTGAAAAAGAACAACTGAAACGCATCACTAAATGCCTAAAATTAGTATCTAATTCACACACGATATGGACACCTCTGACGAGAATAAAGAGAAGCATTGAGGATTATCTCAATCAATTCGTAATAGTTCTGTTAAACTGTCCCGATGTGATGTGAATGAAACAAGCCCTCATAAGGCTATCTTGATTGTTCATGTTCCTCTACATGACAGGACTGTTTTTCTATTTTCAATAGCTTTTGTGCATAATTTTAAGAGTTTGAAAGCAAAAAAAAAGGTCTGAATATTTTAAAGGGGACCTTGATTTAAATTGTTGGATATCAGCTATATTGCATCAGTGGGAATAGAAGAGGCAGGATGGATGAGATGTTTGACCTTTTCAGATTTGTCCCTGGGTAGCGAATTTGCTGGAGGGTGCTGGGGCAGGGAGCAGCAGAGCGTTGAATTATCACTCCCACTGTTCAGATGCTACAGACCTGATCTCCCACTTGCTCCCCTCCCACCTCTAATGGGTTAGGAACACACTGAGGCAAAAAAGAAAAAAAAAAGGATGGAGATAGCCAGAGTGAGTAGGAGGAGGGACTTTGTCGGCTGAGTCTGATTGTCTGCAGGTTAAGCTTAGAAACAAATTACCGTTTTTGCTGGGCGCTGAAAAGAGGTAGAGGCAGGTCACATTGTAGTGGCAAATCTTTTGCAAAAGCTTTTTGTTATTCTGCAGTGCGATCGAGCTGAGTCTGTGACAGCTACCGGCAGGAAACATGTCAGGGCTTTGATGGATGCTTTCTATATTGAAAGGCTACGATGACTTTTTAGTTGACTGGGCTTTCACTGAACACCGCCTGTTCCACCATCAAATAAAAGCACAACAGCAAGGAGGGAAAAAAAAGATAAGAAAGAAACTTGCCACAATGCTTTGTAATAGTTTGCAGAGTCACATCGGACATCGTGTCTTTGTTGGAGGAGAGTGGCTGTCAAAAATATGACGATCAGCTTTTTTTTTTTCGAAAAACAAAATGTGTGGTCACATTTTCGTCTGTCAGCCTTTAGAAACAACAGCAGCATCTAGGTTTCACTCAGCTGCTTGCATTCACTTTCATATGTTTTGGTCATAAAAGAACCTCTTCATAATATTTACTGCATTAGTTTCTAAATCCAGTTCAAGGCATGTATTTTTTCTGCTCCACCCTCACCCATCTGTACATCCAAACCATGTTTTGGGTAAAGCCTGATGTTTGAGTGTAGTACCATTTCTTCATGCTGCATCTTTTCTGTTCTTCCCCACCCCTCTCCTCATGCCATCCAGAGCCCATCTTGTGCGATGTAGGGGAGTTTCACTGTCATGACCAGCACACCTGCATACCGAATGCCTGGCTCTGTGACGGTGAGCCCGACTGCCCCGATGACTCTGATGAAAGCGATCATGCCTGTAAGTCACCCATTTCATCCATTCCACACTAATGCAAGTCATTCATAAGTAATTATGCCATTACACAGTTCTAGTCAGAAGTCTACTTATTGTGCCATGTCTGATTTTTGGGCTTTTGCAGGAGCATAGTGCAAGTTTTTGCACTATATTAGCCCCCTCTGGTGTCAAGTTGTCTTTAGAGTTAGGTTACCAACTGTGGTAAATGGAAGATGACTAATTTTATACATCGGGCAATTGTAAGGGCATGTATGGGAAAGAAAATAAATAATATTTAACTTCAAATCTTGCACCATGCACCTTTAATAATTTATTTAATTTCAAGGGTGGAGTGATTATACAAATAACTGTGAAGGATCCTAGAAACAAAAACTGAGTGCACACATTTAAAATTTGAGGATTTTTACTTGTCCAAATAGGGTCAAAATGAAACAAAAGTGATAACCAGAGGCTCACATTGAATGCAGTGCAGTTACAGTCGTGGTGCTGCAAGTAACCCGGATAATTTAAAAAAATTAACATGTCTACTCACATCAGTTGCATGCCGTTACAGGTCTGGTTACTGAGGACGTGCGGCACGGCGAAAAATCCCGCAAGAAGGAAGTTTGACCGGTTACTGGATCAAGCTCCTATAATTTCACAAGCTAAACAGGAAACGTCGGGCTCTACACAAGATACATTTCCAGCGAGTTTCAGAATAGTATCACCGCACCAACTTAACTAGCTTGACCAGTGTAAACAAAACGGTGACACAGAAACACAAGGAAACAGAGGGGATTTTGGAGGATGAAACGGGAAAACGTGTTTTGCCCTAAAAAAAAAAAAACATGGCTGTTTTTTAATCATTTATAAAGAAAGCAACAGAAAGGACCACATGATGTTCTGTTCTGAGCCCGGTGTAAATAGTAAGAGGTGTACCTCCGCTTACAGTCCACTTGGTACTGGGCAGGTCATCTTGGAACACTTTAGGTTAAAAAAAATCTCTTAATATTGAGTTTTCAGGTTTTTGTCTAACTGGCACTTTTAAATGATTGTATGTTTTTCTTTCCCTTGACCTATTTCTTTCAAGTTGTTTTTTGTGCTGTTAAACATTCAATTCAATTAAATTTTATTTAGCTGGTGCCAATTCACGATACATGTCATCTCAAGGCATTTTACAAAGTCAAATTCAATCAAATCATACAGATTGGTCAAAAGGTTCCCCATCTATGGAAGCCCAGTTGATTAAATGACATGTCTTGGTAAAAAAAAAACAAAAAAAAACTTTTCTTCAACAAAAAAAGTTTTTTTTTACTTTATTACCAGAGGCCAATTTAATGCAATCCAGATTAAGTGATTGATTAAGAAGTTAATTTCTGAGGCTCTGGTTGAAAGATTATAACTTCTGTCTTGTCAGAATTTTAAATCAGGAAATTTAAAGTCATACAAGTTTTGATGTCACTAAGACATGCCTGTACTTGAAGTAATTGATTTGATTCATTGGGATTTATGGATACATATAGCTGAGTATCATCATCATAACAGTGAAAAGGAATCCCGTGCCATCTGATAATTTTACCAATCTGAAGCATATAGATAGTAAAGAGAATTGGTCCAAGGACTGAACCCTGTGGTACTTCACAAGTGGTCCTAGAGTTTGAATATTTATTTTTAACATCAACAAACTGGAATCTGTCAGACAGATATGATTTAAACCAGCCTAATGCTTTCCCCTTAATTCCTACAGTATGCTCAAGTCTTTGTAGAAGAATATTGTGATCAACTGTATCAAATGCAGCACTGAGATCTAGCAGGACAAGTACAGACACAAGTCCATTATCTGAGGCCATGGGAATATCATTATGATGAGCTCTAAAGCCTGACTGAAACTTTTCAAATAGGTCATTACTTTGCAAATGTCCACATACTTGATTAGCAAATACTTGCTCAAGAATTTTAGATAGGAAAAGAAGATTAGATATAGCTCTGTAATTTATTAAGTCATGTTGATCAATAGATGGTTTCTTAAGTAAAGTTTTAGCAACAGCTACTTTAAAAGCCTGTGGTACATATCCATTTACTGAGGATAGATTAATCATATCTAAAATGGGGGCATTAATCAAAAGGAACATATCATTAAATAACTTGCAGAGTAACACTAACAGTCCCCCATAGAACTGCTCTCTAACCTCTTGAACACCTTGTTGGCAAGCAAGGCCATTCATTTTATTCTGAAAACATCACACTTACACAGATTTGCACACACTGCCAATAATGTCTTGTGAATGCTTTTGGTTGGATTTGCCTAAAACAGTTATATTAAAAGTATTAAATGAAACATTAGTTTCACTCTGTAGACCAACATTTCTTTACTTACCTTGATTATGCCACGGTAATATACTTAGATGTTCATCATGTAAAGCAGTTTGAATGGTCTTGTTGCTGTACACATAAAATTGTGTTAACTTACACAGCCCTTGAGCTTTTCCACATTTGGTCATGTCACAGCTACAAATGTCAATGTATTGGCTTTGGATTTTATTTGAGAAACCAAAACCAAAAGTAGCATGGAAGTGGAAGGAAAATGAAATATGGTTTTCCATATATTTCACCAAAACATGTAAAGTATGCTTTGTTTTTTACATTCAGTGAATTCTTTGTAGTACTTACTTTTGCTGAAATTACAATTTAAAGTCTTTTGAGGTATGTCTCTACCAATTTCCCTACATCTAGATCTCAAAATTCCTTCTAATTCATTTTTACAAAATAGCTAAGTTAAGGTCAAGAGGATTGGAGAGAATATTTTTGTGATCCTTGATGTTCAAGACTTTTCAAAGATTTTGAGTCAGATTTAAACATACTTATGTTTTATGTTTAAGGTCATCGCCCTTCAGAAAGTTTCAAGTCTTTTTCGGCCTCTAACATGATTTTCTTTCCCAGTATTACCCTGCATGTGTCTTGTTTTGGACCCTTATTTGTAGAGGGAAACATATCGACTAATATACACTATAGTAATTAAATACCAAAATCCATGATGTACAGATAACATAAACTTGAAGAAAAACTTGTGAAAACCAGGAATCAGGAAAGCACAGCAGAGGACCCAGCAAGGGATGAAACAGACTAGTTTAATAGTTGCAGGTGATCAGCGCGAACCAGGACCAGGAGGGTTTATTCAACTGGATAAAAATCATCTGAGATGAGAGTGGAGCAAGGCTAAGCGGCTGAGAGAGGCTTGATTATTGACATTGCAGGAATAAAACAATAGAGAAAGATACTGGGGGATAACTAAGACACATTGAAAAACTAGAACTAGAACAAAACAATGAAAAACTATTAAAATCAGAAAACATCAAAAACAAAAAAATAACTTCAACATAAGAAAATAAAAATCTCAAAGGTCAGACCAAAACAAACTAAAACACCAAGTAGACATGGTGATTTTTTTTTTTACTTCAGCTACATTTCTTTCATGTCTGACCAGCTTACTTGCCCCTGCTGAAGGAAAGCATGCCCACAGCATGATACAACAATCATCATGTTTCTTTGTGAAAGTTGTGTCAGACTAACACGCATCATTACTTTTTCAACGCACATAGTACTTTAAATGTTTGACAAAGTGTTCAATTTTGGCTTGTGGAAAAGTACAAACAGGGTTGCTTCCCAGAAAAGGCTTTCTTCTTGTCGCCCTTCCATAAATGCTTGATTTCACATTTGTACTCTTTCTATTCGCTGGGGATGGACTGGATGTTGCTCTGGGAGATGGTCAATATTGGGGTTATTATTTTATAACACAACCCTGCTTTAAATTTCTCATCTCTTTGTGTCCGCGATGCCGTCTGATCACTGATGGTCCAGATCAAACCTCTGCTTTGCTTTACCACCTTTTAAGCAAAGGCCTACCTTCTCATGTCGGTTTTATAGATATATACAAGAAATGTGAAGAGGCAAATCCCTTCCTGACGGCCGCCTAAACTAAACTGAAGTGAAAACAAGAGCTTGAGATAGGACATAAAATACACTTCAGCAGTAACCTATATATGAAAGGTATGCTGCCTACTTATAATTAGGACTTAATATTCATATTGAACACCAGCTTCCTTAGATGTGAAAGCTCATTTTGTTGTGTTTTGTTTGTGTACATTATATAACTCTCAAAGTATAATTAAGTTGTTTTCAAGGTGATTGGAAAGACTCAACAGACAAACAAATGCAAAAGCCTGCTTATACTTCAGAGCGGTGAAACATCACTCTATGAATTTATTAAGACCGTTACTCTGTGCGCAAGTGAAAATCCTTTATTGTACTGTGAATATTTGGCTTCACGCATCCAGCTGCAATCCGCTAAACTTCCACTTGCCCTTCACATCAGAATTGTTTGTGGCATGAATGCTCTCAGGGATTATTATTTACACACTTTTGTGACATAGATTTCCTTTAATGGAGAAACAGAGCAGAATTATAGGCTGAATGGGCCTTTGTAAATCACAGGGAGACGGTGACTGTCATGCAGTCGATCGCAGCCAAAAACAAATAATGCAGCAAAACTAAATTATTAACATTCAGCACAGGTTCTCCAATTGGTGTGAGTTATTGGGTGTAATTAGGACTTTATCGTTTTGGCAGTGACATCTGTGCATAAATTGTTTGCAAGTGTGCAATAATTATTAATGCCTGAGCATGCGCAAGGCAGTGTATCAGGCAGGTTACTTTGAGATGATGACGGGTGCTGCAGAAAAAGACACGGGCTTAGCTGCTCTGCTCAAAATGATATAATTACACATTTACCAGCTGTTAACACGCG
This sequence comes from Fundulus heteroclitus, assembly GCF_011125445.2. Lineage (NCBI taxonomy): Eukaryota > Metazoa > Chordata > Actinopteri > Cyprinodontiformes > Fundulidae > Fundulus > Fundulus heteroclitus. The sequence goes on along the minus strand of NC_046367.1, from coordinate 35,924,489 downwards.
CACATCTGCCTGCATGCTCTCTGAGGGTATGAAAGCAATGAGGTGGTGGTTTGCCGAACGCGCCTCCCAGCCTCTGTGCATGCTGAGATAAAGCAACACGAACATGCGACCTAGACACGAGTCAGGAGGAATAGAAAGAATGAGAATGTTCCCAAGACTACAAAAGCACAAGCAGACACAGTGGCAAGACGGGCTGCATCTTCCCCTGGGTTCTTCGTTGATAAAGTGAGTTGTTGTGTTTTGTTCATTCCTCCATATCGCTCTATCACTAATATACTGCACTTGGCTTATTGCCTGTTTATTTGTCCTATTTCTTTTTACCATGTGTGCCATATTAATTATCATAAAGGTATGCAGCATCATTCTAAAGGGACAAATTGTCATTTAAAGTGATACTTTACGTATTTTTCGGCATGAATGCACAGCACTTTGTACGGTATCAAAAATATTTCTGTACGTCCCGTGACATTTTCCACATTTTGTCACATTTTGTCACATTACAAGTAACGGAGTGTTTTATGGATTATTTTTGGGTTAGACTAAAACAAATCAGGGCCGCACAGTGGCAGTGCGTCTGTGTTGCCCTGTGATGGACTGGCGACCTTTCCAGGGTGTACTGTCGCACAATGACTGCTAAAGATGGTACAAAGGAAGTCCCATGTGCGACTCAGCATGAATAAGCTGGTTTAGATAATGGATGGATGGATAGATAAAATAAAATATCATATAACTGGAAAAGGGAGGGGAAATGGTTTATACATGGTTTTCCAATTATTTGCAAGTAAGCATCTGAAAAACATGGCATGCATTTGCGATTCGACCCCTTTAGGTCCGATACCACTAAATAAAATCTAGTGCAGGTAGTTAACTTCAGCAGTGACCTAATTGTTTTAAAGTAAATAGTTTACCTGTGTGTAATTTAATCTTAGTATAAATACACCAGTGAAAGCAGAACATTTATAGATGGCTTTATTTTCAGATTTTGGCAATAAAACAATATCCCAAGCTTAGAGCATTGAAGGGTGTACTGTTGATTCGGTCGTCCAATAACTTGCAATAACTACAAACTACAAACCTACAAAGATATGGCCATCTCCCTAAACTCGTAGGCTGTGCATGAATAGCATTAATCAAAGAAACAGCGAAGAGGCCCACAATAAAGCTGGAGGAGCTGAAGAGATCTGCTGCTTTGTTGGCAGGCTCTGTGAGTACCAACTACAAAGCCATATGAAGTCCAATATGCAACATGCCACAAGCCATGTGGGAGACAGAGCAAACATGGGGAATAAGGTGCTCAGTACAAATAAAACAAAAATAAAAGTTTCTGATCCACATGAAAATATCTATACCAATACTGCACCTCACCCTGAACACACCGTCCCTGTGGTGAAATATGGTTATGGCAGAATCGTGTTGTGGAGATGCTTCTCTTCAGCAAGGATAGAGAAACTGGTCATAGTTGATGTCAAGATGGATGGAACAACTGTAACTGCAAGCAAAGGTGATAATGACTAGTATTGACTTATATTGGGCATGGTTTATATTTAAGATATTTTTCAAAACCATGAAATTTTTTTCTTCCACCTTAAATTTGTTGGTTGGTAATTGTTGGATGATTTGTGTTCTAAAAATCCAAATTATATACAAGACGTTTGTGGTTGTAACATGACAAAATGTGAAGAAATCCAATGGGTATGAATATCTTTTATAGCACTACATCTTATTTTTAAGTCATTCTAGTCAAATTGGGACAATAAAAAAATAATAATAATGTTTTCGTCAGAGAGAAGGTATCAACAGAAAGTGTATTACAAACTGACTTGCCAGCATATAGGTTTAATGTGGTATCCAGCTGCACATTTCAACATCACATTAACAGCTAAATATTATCATATTGCAACCAAAGGTGCAGTTTAAAGGACAAAATCTCTGGTTTAGTCATTTCAAAGTTTCGATTTTTGAATCTTGTGTATATATATACCTAATAGAGAGATTCCAGGCAGTGACTGAGAGCCAAGAGATGTAATCTCCAAAACGCAATTAATTATCACTTTGATTAATGTTGGCACAGTTTTATTTACTAAGCCTGCAGAAAGAAGACCCTGCATATTAATCTAAAGAAATTGGTGTCATATTATCATGGATTATGTCTCGATAGAAAAAGGAATTAGATCAGCTTTACCCAACAAACAAAAACCGGATTGGAATACATTCTGCCTTCTTAAATAATACTAAGGATTGCAATAAGCTGTGGAGACAAAAAAAAAAAGAAACTCACTTCATATCACGGTCACTGAACTAAAAGCTTGGGATTCAGCATCTCTTGGAGCAGCACATAGGCCTGCTTTGATTTGACGTAGTATTGTAGGTCTTACATAGAGGGGGTTTAATATCTTAAGAAGGAGGCGAGGTAATATATTAAACTCTTGTCATCTAGATATATGAAAACAGTGCCACGCATGGCTTCTCGCTTCCCTGCTCTGCTTGGTCAGGGAGATGTAATCACAGGGACTTCGGGGCTTATTGGGAAGAGGGAAAGAAAGGTGGCCTTGGATTGCAATAGCTCGAGTCCAGGCGGAGACAAGAGCTTATCCACTCAGCTGCCAGCCTCACAGGAGTGGACAGCTGATGCCAGTTACTCATGGATCAGAGAATGCAGTTGGTCTTTAGAAATGACAAAACAAAGACCTAGGAAAAAGCAATTTGTCCTCTTTTGTCATGAAATCATTAGGCAAACCTTTCTTCTTTCTGAGCAAAGCGACTCCTTGAGTGGTGATTGTCGAGGTGGGATGACGGAAAAAATGCAAACAGGATAATCTCTTAGTTCGTGCAAACGTAAAAAATGTGTTCTAAATGTCAAGGCAGTCTCAAGACACTAAGTTATGGTGTTTGCTGTGCATTTGTCATAATCTGGGACAGTCACATTTTATTTAATGCAGAAGTATTTCTAATGTCGTTTCAAAAACTCATTGCTAATGGCTGTCAGCGTTTACTCCCTGGCTACATTGATGCTTCATGCTTTCAGAGAATATTTAGAACCTAAATCCATCATGAATCCTTTAGGAAAGGATTTCATGGACTTTTGGCTCCTCTTAGACGTGCTGCAATAAGGAGCTTTGTGAATCTGGTGAACACAGAGACCAGTGAATCCTCTGATTAAATTGTCACTCCCAAAGGGAAAGACAATCAAAGGGGTCAGTGGCTGACTTCAAAAACATGGGCACAAGAGCTGTGTTTCATGGCTGATGATTGACTTTACCTGGTCGTTGCCATTGTTGATATCAGGGTCCTGGAGGTAAAGTGGGAGGACAGCTGTTCAAAGATAGCACTCTCTCAGGGTTTTCTCTTTTTATTTCTCTTTACCAGCAGGGAAGGACACATCACCCAATGCCTTTACCCCAATAGCCTTCCCCCTAGTTTACTACTACTAAATCCAGATTATTCAACAGGAAACTTGAAAACAAAAAAAAAACATATTTAAAAAAAAAAGCAGACAGTTTCTACCTCATTTTACATTTTGCTGCTCTTAGAACTATTATATATATATATATATATATATATATATATATATATATATATATATATATATATATATATATATATATATATATATATATTTATATTTATATATATATTTATATTTGTTGTTTTTATCAACCCTGACCAACCATCTCTGTGTCCATCCAGTCTTCCATTTATTGTCTTCTGCTTATCTGAGATTTGGTGGCAGGGCCAATAGATCGAGGACAGAAACCCAGACATCCCTCTCCCCAATGATGTCCTCCAGCTTTTTCTGTATGACCCGTAAAACGCTGTCCATATACCCCATAATATCGCAGCAGCCCTTACAAAATACCTCAGGGGACATGGTCGTAAGCCTTCTTAAGAGCCACAAAATACATGTAAATGGGAGAACGATACTCCCATGCACCATCCGCTATTCCATGGCCAGGAAAAAACTGTTTCCTTCTGGAACTAAGATTCAGTTGGAGCCTCCTCTCCAACACCCTAGCTTAAGCTTTCCCAGGGAGGCAGATAATAATGATCCCTCAATAAAAGGAACATGCTCTATGGTCCCCTTTAAAAAACTGTCAAATTTGCCACTCCAGTGGTGTTGCCCCACCCCTCTATGCGACATCGAAGAGGGTGTCGACCATGACAGCCCTACAGTGCCCTGAGCTTTTATAAAGTCTGCCTGAATCTCATCCATAGCTTGTGCCCCAACACTGGGAGCTTTTTAACTACCTCAGTGACCTCTGCTACAATGATTGAATGACATTATGACCTGATTGAGAACATCCTCAAAGTGCTCCTTCCACCACTCCACGATGTCCTCAGTCTGCGTCCACAGCTTATTTGCTCTTTGTGTGTTGTTGAAAAATTTGAAACCTGCATCCTCATCCAACACAGTGATGATGTACAGTACATCATCTCTAAAGGGACTGCTATGAGTCTTTCTGACTCGTAATGTAAAACTTAGCAGATGCTAATGACTTTTTGCACATTTTTAGCTTCTCAGTAAAGTTAGATTCTACCATTTGAAAACATTATGTCCTGTCTGTTTCTTTGATTTTTTTTTTTATTTATTAAGATCATAAAAATATACCTTGCTAGAATGGCTTGTTCTACTGTCTTTCCGATTTTGATGAGTTGCTAAGAGAACTTATATACCCCAAGGAAACAAGAAGCAATGGATTTAATTTTTAAAAATTTGTAGACACTCAGAATATCCTAAAAAATATTAAATAAAATGTTTTGTTACATGTATTATTTTAGGAATCATTAGGGGGTAATTTTGCCAAATGGGGCATATTTATCCCATTTCAAAAGTGTTTCCAAATTAAAGGCTGGATTTTCATTGTGTTCAGTGTGAGATTATGATTCTGCAATAAGATTTCAGTTCATTTGAAGCCTTTAAACTCATCTTTATAAGTTGTGAGGTGGCAGGCATTGTAGGCAGATGGATGTATTTTTATTTAAGCAATCTACGCATTATCCCACCATTCCTGTATCTGTATCCTATGTCTTGTTATGTGACAATGAAACCTGCCAGTCTTAATACTAATAAAGAGATTACTAAAAGTTCAGAAAGAAAGTAACTAATAGATAAACCACTCATTCAAATCAATGAGACAATTATTAAGTCATAATGCTGAAAAACAATTTCATCTCTTACTACTTACACTGAACTAATTTATTGGTAATAAAGAGCTAAGAGCAGTGTTTTTTTTATAATTAATATGCATTATTTTACTATTAAAGAAAGGAGATTTAAAAAGCAAAATGCAAATAAAATAAATGTAAACCATAACTTCCAGCACTGTCTGGACATTTTAATGTTTTGAGGTATAGCTGACAAAAGACTTGTGGGAACACTAAACAACATATCTGGGGTGGAGTTGCTGTATCTATAGCTATGCTTTAGAGCCTCCCTACCAACTTGTTGCAGGGCAGTTTATCTGGCAGGTCCCATATTGAAATAAATGTATCACTAATGTGTCTGGTCCTCAGGAGAATTGGCGCCAGTAGACTGGAGGTTTAGGGGGTAATGTAGCGTTGCAGTGTGTTATCGAGCTAAATAACTGTCCCTTTTGCATTATGTACCATTTTTTTCTAAGATATCAGCCTTTTGTTGGCTCTTAAATGAAGTGTATACATATTATGAAAATCTTTCTCTAAAGATCCTCTATCGAGACAGTTTATAATATCTGTGAGACCATTTATTCTGCATGATTCTGGTTTTACTTTTTCTTCCTTTTTTTCAAGTGATGTTTTTATAAAAAGCTTTAATTATACACCGTGTCTACGATACTGAGGGTTTTAGCATGGTAAACATTAGTTAGAAATAGAGTTTGTATCTTCCCTTCCATGTTCCTGTCATGGGGAATTGATTTAAGAACACAATCACTATTGTCGGCTAATTGACATAATTAACCAAGCACACGTTTAGGCAGTCTTACTTGATGATATTTTTTGGTTTATTTTGTTTAACATCCACATCTTTGTAATAAGACTGGTTATTTAAATGTCTTCATCATGCATACTTCGTGGTGCCTTCTCCACATTTCTGCAGGTTTGTCTCATCTCTTTTGTCCATTGTTCAAAGAAACAAATGCGATGCTTGATATTTATGCCTATGCACCTATAGCCATATACAATTGGCTTTTTGAATTTATTTAATAAACACTTCTTGTGTCAAAATGTGATAGTTTTACTGAAGAAAAATCATTATTGTTGTCCCTAATGTAATTTGCATGCACTCAACTCAGTTGTACTGGATTTCCCCTCCCTCTGTCATTTAGCAGATCTCCATATGTTTGAGCATTTGTCTTTTGGCAAAACCATTAGTGCAAGTATTTTGTTGCCTGGTGACAATCTTGTACCCACACTATGTCTCATTCCTGTCAGAAGTGATGCACTGGGAGGAGCACACTACAGCTTTGTCTTTGCTCTCACAACCCCCCATCTCAACAACTAAGCTGCACTGACACATTTTCCCCTCTGTATTCCCTCCAACTACGAATGTTGTGAAGGACTACGTCCCAGCTTGTCACCTTAAGAACCAAAGAAAAAGAGCATATTTTATAAACTTAACATGCCTGCTGTCATGGAGCCAGTGTGACATTTAAGTATTAAAATCTACATTATTCCCTTGCTGGTGCAGCAGGGAAGAAATGCAAAGCTATTGCAAAAGCTAATCCAAAGCACACAGAGTTAACTACAGCATGACTCCTGCTGAGAATGTTATCCTGTAATCAGAATCACAAGTGTCATTCAACTCAGAAGTAAGAAGGAGCTGGACTTGATTTTAAATCAATATGAATCATTTGAAAAGGCTTTGAAGTTTGCTTTATAGATACATTGCTTTGGAGAAGTTTACGTACACTCATACTGAGCATTAGCATCCCTTGGTAAAATCAGTCATTTATTTGTGTAGACCTTTCCATCTCCACAATAATGCTGAGCATAGTGCTTAACAAAATCAATATATAAGAAATTATGAAACAACAACAAAAAATGATATACACTGATCAAAAAATAAAGGGAACACTTAAACAGCACAATGTAACTCCAAGTCAATCACACTTCTGTGAAATCAAACTGTCCACTTAGGAAGCGACACTGGTTGATAATCAATTTCTCCTGCTGTTGTGCAAATGGAATAGACAACAGGTGGAAACTAGAGGCAATTAGCAAGACACCCACAATGAAGGAGTGGTTGTGCAGGTGGTGACCACAGACCATTTCTCAGTTCCTCTGCTTTCTGGCTGATGTTTTGGTCACTTTTGAATGCAGGCGGTGCTTTCATTCTAGTGGTAGCATGTGGCGGAGTCTATAATCCACACGAGTGGTTGGGCAGTGCAGCTCATCCAGGATGGCACATCGGTGTGAGCTGTGGCAAGAAGGTTTGCTGTGTCTATCAGCGTAGTGTCCATAGAGTGCCCATGGAGGCCACAAATGTGCATGTGTCTGCTCAAATGATCAGAAACAGACTCCATGAGGGTGGTATGAGGGCCTGACGTCCACAGGTGGTGTTTATGCTTACAGCCCAACATCGTGCAGGACGTTTGGCATTTGCCAGAGAACACCGAGATTGGCAAATTCACCACTGGCACCCTGTGCTCCTCACAGATGAAAGCAGGTTCACACTGAGTACATGTGACAGATGTGAGTGTGGAGACGCCGTGGAGAACGTTCTACTGCCTGCAACATCCTCCAGCGTGACCGGTTTGGCAGTTGGTCAGTAATGGTGTGGATGGCATTTCTTTGGGGGGCCACACAGCCCTCTATGTGCTCACCAAAGGTAGTCTGACTGCCATTAGGTATGAGCTTCTCACACCCTTTGTGACATAATATACTGGTGAGGTTGGCCCTGGGTTCCTCTTAATGCAAGACAATGCTAGACCTCATGTGGCTGGAGTGTGTCAGCAGTTCCTGCAAGACAAATGCATTGATACTATGGACTAGACCGCCCCTGTGCCTAAGTCCAATTGAGAACATCTGGAACATCATGTCTCGCTCTATCCACCAACGTCACGTTGCACCACAGACTGTCCAGAAGTTGGTGAAATCATGATTTCTGTGTGATTTTGTTGTCACCACATTCAGCTATGGAAAAAAACAGTATTATAGTAGTATAATATAAGTATTTAATAAGAATATTTCATTCATTCAGATCTAGGATGTGTTATTTCAGTGTTTCCTTTATTTTTTGAGCAGCTTATTTTAAAAAGCAACACAATTATACATGACTATTAAGCCTAGTCCACAAATCTTGACCATTTGTGAGACTTAATGTTCATCTATTCCTAAAAACCGTTTTGATATGTGGCTGTGATCATTGTCCTGTTAGAACAACCAGTTATGTCCACCTTTCAACAAACTGATCAAAACTGTCACCCTCAGAACAAAGAGATTAGGTTAATATGTTCGAAAACAACCCAGAAACCATGCAAACTCAAGCCTTTAATAAATTAGAAAATGAACAAACTCTACCATCATTATTATACATTAAAAATGGTATAGTGGGTTTAATAGTGACTTGCACTGAGAGGGTCTCAGCCCAGAAAGAAGCCTCTCTTCTCAAAACAACACCTCCAAACAATGAAAATTTCAGACTGCCCACACAGACGAGTGCTTTCTGAAACAAACTTTAATGATAAGACCAGACAAAGATTGAGTTATATGGCCGACTGATGAAGTATGTTTGATCGTGCTGAGGTGTGGCCTTCTAACACTGTATATTAAGTGTATGTGTACTTGTACTTGCAGCAGATTAACAATATATTTAGCTTATTTTACTAGTAAAGTGAGCACTTTGAGGTCTTCTCTTTTTTCTGGCCTAGGGTTCCGGTTTAGGACCAAGGAGGCAGCTACGTTTAGGTTAGGGTTAGGCCATAGAAAAGGTTTAAAAGGAATGGAAGTCAAGGCACGGGCCTCACTTTGTATTTAAAACAAGTATGTGCGTGTGGTGATGGTGGGGGTGGGTGCTTGAACATTAACCGGATAAGACGTGTAGAATGAAATGACTTGGCTCCAACTTGGCTCTTGAGAGGTGGCGAAGCAAGGTGGATATTTTAGGAGTCAAGAACAGGCTCTGGCATCTGTCCTAGTTGGGAACGGCAACCTCTTTAGAAGAAGATCGATGGTAATAGAGAAGGAGCACTACTTCCAAATGCTTTGACTGCCCCTCAATCCAACAGCTTGACATTTAGAACTTAGACACAGCTGGGAGGTCTAACAGAACAGTGATCTTCAACACACTACACAACTGCTTTTGAAAAGAAAAAGGTTTAAATGAAGCACACTAACCATACGTTTCTGGATCACTCCTACCCCAAAGCCTGTAGAAAATGTGTCTACCATGCTTGAAAGCTAAGTCCGCACAAAGAAACCAACAAATGAGTCTGACCATCTCTGATAAAACAGTCAGCATCATACTACATGTTTTTGATGATTGCAAAAGTGTTTGGCTTGCTTTGTACTTATTAAGATTAATTTAATTGCCTATTAGCAGGGTTGTATAATGTAAGAATTTGCTTGTTGTCCCACAACGGGGAAATTTGGGTGCATTTATGTATTTGAGCCTTTGTGTAACTTTGACATGGTAAAGATTGGAGAAATTCTGCAATATATTCAATAGTGTGCATCCACTTCACATCCTGAATGTATATCTATTGGGTATTATAACTAATACAAAATTGTGCTGTTGGATCTGTTCCCTTTAAACTGCACATTTGAGCCATACAGATATTCAAATCTCACACTTGGATAATTCCATCTCTAAAGAGAAACAATAAAAAACAACAACTAATTGGATATCAAGCATTGGTTTAAAAATGTATGGATTCTTGTTAGCGCTGTAATTATTACTCTATAACTCTTCCACATAATATTTGTTTATTGCTTTATTGTACTTATTTGGAACTTACATCAGCAGAAAATAATTGTATATTAACTCTATCCTCAACCCATGCGCAACAGCAATGTTAGCAATTATCTTGTAAACTTGATGGAACTCTCATCTAATTAAGAGCCAAATACTCTTAGTCAGTGTAAAGCTTTCACGTTGCATACTATAAAAGCTAAAATGCTAAAACGTTCTTGCATGTATTTAAAAAGCAGCATTCAATAAAGTAGATTTTTGCCTTTAGCTTTTCAAATGTGGCTGTATCAGGTGATGGAATTTCATATTTTACAATCAAACCTCCATTTCTATATAATTATGACAGACTTGAATATTTTTCTAATTTATATTTTGCTTTTCAGTGTAGGGCGACTCTTTTAAAAGACATAAGCAAATGACTGAAAACATTAAGTAGTATATCTCCCCGCCTTTCTCAGACAGGATGGAGCACAAACTTGGTATGAGTGTCATCACAAGGTAAATAAAAACAAATTCCCAACAAACATTGGATTTAATCATAAAACCACTTAGCAATCAAATCTCATATAAAATACAACCAACACAATCAGGAATCAGCAGGATGCCCTGCTGAGACATGCTGGCCTGCTGGGCTCAGACGCACATGTCACCAAACAGTCAAGGGCAGAGCCAAGTTACTGAGTCTCAACATCATTTACACCAGCAGCAAAAGCTCAACACAAAACACAATAAATATTCATCAACAGACTCGGCGTCAACATGAGGTCTGTCTGTAATTCTCCTTCACAGTGAGGAAGTATAATAGATTGTGCAGCAAACCCCGCAAAAATAAACACGCTGTCTAAACAACAGATTACTGACAATGTGTGTCTTGACCAACAGATTTGCTGTCGTTGCCTTCAGGTCACAGAAAAAGCAGCAATGCCCACATGAGACCCATCATTGTTTTAAAAAAAAGTATTGATACCTCTTATCTCATTGAACTTTTTAACCAACACAAATTAGTGAATAATTGTAAAAGGTAGCCTTTTTTATTTTTTAGTGTGGCCTCCTCAGTCAATACTTTGAGATACCCTTTCTTGCTGAAATTACATCTGCAAGTCTTTAGGGAAGATCAGGTTAGATGGAGCCAGTTGACTCTATGTGGCGACCCCCTGAAAGAGAAAACCTGAAAAACAAAAAAGGAGACATCTGCAAGCCTTTAGGGATATGTCTTTTCCTGCTTAGCACACCGGGACATTGTAACTAAAATATTTGGTTGAAAGTCTGTAAATTTAGGGTTGTCTCCATTCGTCTGAACCTTCAACATAGTTTCTTCTAATGAGGCCTTGTTTTCAGCTTCATCAGTCTTCACACCAAATCTGACCTTTATTTATTAAATAAATAATTCACAAAGCCTGATGCTGCCACCACCATGTTTCTCTGTGGGAATGATGTGTTTCATGCCTATAAGAAGTATTAGTTTCCAAGCACGCAGCATTTTGCAAGTAGCCCAAAATGTATAAAATTGGAATCTTACCAAAGCACTGTCCACATGTTTGCTATGCTCCTACATACAGTAGCTTGTTGGCAAACTTGATTTATATGTAATACCTTTCTCAAGTTAGTCACAGAATATGAAGATTGCTCTATTTAAATACCTGTCTGTCAAAACGGTATTAATGCTCATTATGTAACTCTTGTCCAATTATTGATAAGTTTAGTTTTCAGTATGTTCTTCCCCCTTTTTCTTACTTTGTTTTTGAAGTTAAGCGCCACTAAATTGTCCTGCAGGCTCTCATTTCTCTCAGTAGATTTCAGTATTGATTCTTTGCTCTACAGAGAAACCAGGACGTCATGAGTGTTAATGTCTGACTCTGATCCACTGTTAAGTGAAAGGAAACAGGGGGTTTTACCTGGGAATGTGAACGAAATAATATTCAGCATTTTGAGTAAACATCAAGTTATTGCACAAAGGAAATAGGTCTAAGGGACTTTGCAGCTATTGTATGATTTGCCTTTCCCTGTCCCTTAAATAAATGAAACCTAAATTATTGATCTTTTGTGTTACTCTACATGATTCGGATTGAAACCACGTGTTAAATAGGACACAATGGTATACATTTAGATATAGGATTTAAAAGAGCATACTTATATCCTTTTCACAATATGCACATCTAAATATGAATTTCCATGTTCAATTAAAAAATGCATGAAGTACATAAACTGAGCTCACGGTAGCTGAGCCCACCCACATGAGTTACCAAAGGATGACGGCATTATGTACAGAACACTGAACCTAGAGATAAATGTGTAACACAATGACAACCCAAGACAACTATAGCAATATTACAATCTTCATCTTGACTGTAAGCTCATAAGGAAAATATTGTTATGAAAATTTTTGTCAATGAGGGAAAGGGAACTCTGGAGACATATTGCCTGAGGGCAGTAGCTTGGAGACCAAACAGACCAGTACTCTGTCCAGATATTTAGATGCACTATGGCAAGCCCTGTGTACACGTAATTCATCACAAAAATTATGCCATCATTAAAGTAGACATAGCATGTTTTCAGCTAGTTCTGACCGGCATTATCTAAATAAGCACAAACATTTGCAAACGCTTTCATTCCTTTAAATTAGCAAGCCATGTGCTACTTGAGTAAAGCAGCTAAAAGTCAGATTTTTGCACATATGTCTGTGTTTTTACTCATCCATTCAATACATTTCCTGTTACAAAGGTATTTTTTTTTCTTTTTAAACCTATTAGCAACGGTGCTCTGCTGTTACATAAGCTTTGCCATCGTTTATATATTATAATGCAGTTTTTGTTTTAGAGGCATGGCTTCAAAGGGACTTGTCATATTACTTTGTTAAATGTTTTATGACTTAAAAATGCGATAGATTTTTTCATGTGTTCACTATTTGTATGAGCTTGTCTGTTTCTGGCTTTTAGCCCAGTGAAAAAAATGTGCACGTGTTTCATGTGTGTTTTTCCTTTCTGAGAAGGACTGAAAGCAATCAGAAGCAGATTCAAAAGTTGTAGATTGTGGCTGTCAGGATGAACAGTTACCCTGGTTGCTTCTTCTGTATTAGTAGGATCTAATATCAGAATACTTCCAGCGGAGGGAAGGCAAGTTTGTGCAAATTATCTTAAGAAAAAAAATTAGCATTTTTATCCCTTACATTTTTTTGTTGAATGTTGTCAGTGTTTGGTCTTTTACAACCTAACCTGTCACTGTATAAGTCTGAAGGTTTAGTTCTATAATTTATGTAATATGCTGATGTATTCATGATGGTTTTTATTGAGATAAATCAATACAAGTGAAATCACCATTTTCTGTAACAGCAATGTTGTTAAAAAGGGGTTCAGAAAAGGAAATATAACTGGCCTCCAAGAAAGGAAGACCTCCTGACCGATTCTTTTAACACTTTTTAGCCTTTTTACTACTTTATAGCTTTATAGTGTGTTATACAGGCTGGAACAGGAACGTTTGTGAACACTTCAGGTTCACTTAAGGGTGCTTGCATGCAGATGCTGCAATTTTTTTTTTTACATTTATATAATCTAAAACACAACTGTGTCTAGGTTGAAATACTTCTAAAAGATAATTAAAAGAAAAGCGCTTTAGTGCTCAAGATACAACAAGTTGGCTCTAGATGCTGTCTTTTGACTTTGGGGAAATTATGAAAGCATTTGAATAAATCTTATTGGTTCTTTTGTTTCAAATGAGAAAAGACCAAGGAAGAAGACATGCAAACAATATGCATTTTCTTATCCTTTAGATGTTGGTTTTAAATTATGTATTGGGCTGCTTTTTAATTGTTTCAATTAATCCCATCAGAATATAATGGTACTTATTGAGTTTTTAGGGCCTATAAGACCTGTCAGATGTCAGTAAAGCACCTTATTTTGTATCACACCGCAGGTGTTTGACATATATAAGCTGTTTTTGTGATCAAATATGGACAAACACAGAAAAAAAACAACCTTTTCGGCTGAGTAGAGCATTTCAAATGCCAGCTATGTAAAGGTCACATAAGACAATAAATCTTTTAAAGAGCCCTTGTTGTTAGGACCACTGTGCCTTTTAAAGACACAGCCCAGAGAAAGAACAGTACTTTCCATGTAGTGAAATAGGACTGTGTTGGTAGTAATAATATTTCTTGTTTAACCCGTTGTGCTTTATCTGCCCACATCTTTGCTGCTGTTGCCAGGGAACTGTAAAATAAAAAGTCTCTGGTACATAAGTAGGAAGATATCCGTTGTTGTAAGAATTTGTTGGTCTACACATTGAGTTAATCTACAGAATGTGTCCCTTAAGATATAATGCAACTTTTGATCAAATGCCCCGTGTTGGAAGCTTAAGATCTGTGAAAGCTACTACCACACAGCTTGCATTGAGGTAATGCAATAAAAGAAACACATTAACATCACAGAATATTGGAATCTTGCACCTTCATAGGTTTAATTTTGATATAAATTTACAAAGTCACTCTGAACACAAAAACGTGCAACACATGACACAGAAACATTTGGTCTTATTACACGTTATGTTGTTTTTCTTCACAATAGCAGGAGCACTTATGAATACCTAAACTGATGTTAACGAGACTTTTCAGGATCCAGCGATTCAACTTCTAATTCTTGTTTTGTGTTATTTTGAATTCTCAAAATCTCAGCCGTTATTAGGATTCCAATTTTTTAGTGAACAACAGGACATAATCAGTACTTCTGGTTTATTTTAATTTCACATTAATCCCACATGTGACATTTGCATTTCTCAACTGAACAAGAAATGGCTGTTTCACTGGATAATGTGCCGCAGATTTGGTAAAAATGATTAAACAGACAATGATCAGCGTCAAAAGACGGCATGTGACGAAATTCATAGTGTACCATACTAAGTGGTAATTAAAGCTTTAATCAGCTATGCCAGGGGTTTTCACAAAATGGCAGAATGTGACAGAAATCAACCAAGAGAATTGGGGCTGAGCAATTAAGTTCCTTTAGGTCAGACATCATAATTCTACATACCTTGCCTTCCAAATTTACCCACTACCCCAACACTTTTTCACATTTTATCAATTAACAACCTCAAACTTAATTACATTACATTGTCCATAAAGTATTGTATGATTGTGAAGTGAAAGGAAATAATTTTTAAAATGTTTACAAACAAAATAAATCTGTATGGTAGGCGTTTGTATCCTGCGCCCTTTATTCTGAACTACTTAAACAAATCTAACAAACTAGTGAAGACAAATGCATGCCATACTTTTTTTTTTTTTCTTATCTGTTTCGCTTCACAATTATAAACAGTTTTGTGTTGGTCAGTCACATAGGAATCTTGATTAAATACATTGAAGTTTGTGGTTGTTACATAAAAAACTAGACATATTTACAGAATGTAATTAAATGCATTAGGACCAGCTGCCCATGTCGCATAATCACCAACAAATCAGAGAAAAAAACTTATTTTGGGGATCGAGGACTCCATCAGCAGCACTAAACTTGATTACTTTTTACACACCATTTCTATATGTAATTTAATTTTGAGCAATGGCAGTTTTTCATGAGTCCTGTAAAGGTCACAACTTATCTCGCTGTTTTGCATGTCTTTTGCTTCTCCTAATATCTGCAGGGAAACTGGTAAGAGGTTGTTGGTAGACTAAACAAGTGCACAGCAATTCTGTAGCTCTAACCAAATAAATAAAAAAATTCATCCTGCAAATGTTTGTTTTTTTTCTTTATGACTTTAAATAGAAAATATAAAACTGTGCACAGTTGTAAGTTCCAACTGCAGACAAATCTGTTGTGACACAGTGGATCAAAAGGAAAGTCATCAATAGCCCACAGGCAAAGCAGCTGCACCAAAGCTCAGAGGAAGCTGTTTGCCATCTTTGCCTTTTTCTGACATCTTGGCTTTGTTTCAGATCCCTAAAAAATTACTTGCACATGTTGTGCTGATAAGAAGAATAATTAGGTTAGGACTGAATAACGTGTCACACTGTGTTGCTAAAGTAATTCTAGGATTTACCAAGAGCTACTGCTTTAAATCAATTGTTAGAGCAACAATGTCGACTTTGATCTTCATCTTTATTCATAAATTAGCTAAATTGAATTATTTGTAAGATAATCCCTGTTATTACACGTTTAGGGTTTCCCGATGATAGGTTTTCTCTTTTGTCTAGTCAAGCTTGGGTCCAAGCTGGCAGTGATCTGAAACAAGCTGCAGAAATTCTCTCCCAATTTTTTTTTTTTTTTTAGATATCTTTTATAAGAAGCTTAAAAAAAACCTCGTATGATTGCTAGAAATAGGTGCAGCCCTCCGAAAATGGTAGGTTACCACAAACCCTTAAAATTTAGAGTCAAGAAAGATTAAAGATTTTTTGCAAGATTTTTGTCAGCACAAGATTCATCTTTCAGACACGTAATAAATTTACAATTAGATCGCTCTCAAATCTGGCTTTCACTTATGTGAAAAACTGTTAGCTTCATTGTCTTAAAACTCAGCAGCTGCGCGGAGGGAGAGCCAGAGGAGGGTTCTGGTAACTTTCAAGTCAGGAGGTCTAGCAGTGATGTGTGGGTTGGTATTTGGAAAACATCTGAAACTTGATGGGTGTAAGACAACATCATTAAAAGCATAGTGGTAACATTTGTGATCTCACACATAATATAAAACCTATAAAATTTCACATTTTATCTCTGCTTCCGGTGATAGCAGTCAAATGCTCTGGTGATCTCAGCAAACAACAGACACACATACAGAGAGAGAGAGAGAGAGAGAGAGAGAGAGAGAGAGAGAGAGAGAAAGAAAGACGCACAAACTAATCTATATTTATTGGATTTTTCTGGTTGAATCATAGGGTGTCAATGTGAAATGACATCTCTTTAAAACCTAATCACAACAGTTTAGATGCCTGTTTTTCTAGGCTAAATGCTCCAAAAGAAACGTGTTAATTATGAGATTACTGTACGGTTTTTATGAAGTCAAAGTGCTGCCTAAAATCTCAGCATGCATACATCAGGCAGAATCTGGGGAGTAAATGTCTTTAGCAACTCGCAGTCCGAAACAAAGGGCAAAGTAGCTACCTTATCTCTTTGACTTTGAGCAACTATGAAGTGTATTACAGTAGTTTGGAACGTTATGTAGGGATTCTGTCCACCTCAGCTGTTAGGAGACCATCTGTATACCCCTGCATAACAGATCAGCGCCACTGAATATTCATGCATCATCCCTCCCCTTATCACATTAGATTAGAACCCATGTGGCGAGAAACTAGAAAAAAGAGGCTGACAGGACTGTTTTGCCGTCACAGACCCTTAGAGCTGCGTGTTAAATAGCACATTTACCAAACGGACACTTGGGTAAGGGATGGGATGTTCTGTGAGGAGTGGCCTTTTTCCTCCGTCTTCCTTTTTTTTATTACAGTTTGTGATTTTCACTTTTTAATATTGAAACTTTAGTCCTCAGCAGCTTATTTTATTTTGACATTTAGTTAGTATGGAACAGCACGCTATAAGGTAGCAAGAGGCAGAAACACTGTAGCTGCATGTTGATTTAGAACAGGTCGAATGCAACTTACCAGCCATATTGCAAAGTGATTTTTGAATGTGTGAGAGCATGAAATGGTGTTGGCGTCTTTCATGACTAAATCGATCCCAAAAGTACATCTATCATTTTGGGAAAATAATTAAGGCATTGTTAAATGCTATGTCGTAACTTGCAAAAGTATTCATGTCCCCTTGTGTATTTTCAAATTTTTTGTAATATTAAAACCTCAAACTTTAATGTTTTTATTGCGTTATTATGGGATAGGGCACCATTCTAAAATGGAGAGGGTATTTTACATGTTGATATTTATTAATAATAAAAAGTAAAACTCTAAAAGTGCCTTTATATTCAGCTCTCCAGAGTCAAAACTGTCCAGCAACACTTTTTGATGCAATTACAGCTGAAGGTCTTTTGAGGTATGTCTCCGCCAGCCTGAGATTTCTGTCTATTCTTCTTCACAAAATAGCTCAAGCTTAGTCAGAATGAATGGAGAGCATCTGTGAAAGTCAGTTCTCAATCTCAAAGTTTCAGGAATGTATTTAAATCTGAACTTTGATTTTATCATTCTAAAACACATATATTCTTTCATCTAAACTATTCCTTTATAGTTCTAGCTGTAGGTTTTTTTTGTCCTGCTAGAAGGTGAGTCCCTGGTCCAATCTCTGGTTTGTGCAGTATCTAATACACTTTTTGATTAGATTTCCCTGTATTTAGGTCCATCAACCATCCTGATGGCTTTCTTTATTTTTACTGTTTGTATTTAGCCTGCCATGATTTGCGTTTTGTCTTTGTGTTTTGGGCTGTTTATTTTTACACTCCATTCTCCACACCTCCCAGCCACCACTCAGCGCCTGATCAGCTCCACCTGCTGCCACTAATTACCTCCAAGCCATTCCACCTGCCTTTATATACCCGCCTCACTCAACACTCCCTGCCAGAACGTCTTGTCTAGTCTGCACTGCCTGTATGTTGCTCCCAGTTTTTGTGTGCTCAGCCAGCCGGAATCCAGAGGGGTGGGGGGGTTTCTGCAAGGGACCTGTCCTCACTTAGTAAGGCTAACAAGTGACAGTATGCTCATCTAGTTTCCTCTTGGTTCCTGTGTGTCCTGCTGCTACTCGGCCCGCTCTGGTGAGCCATCAGCCAGCATTCTCTGGTTAAGTCTGTCTATCCCTGCTTCATCTGTTCCTACTATCTTCACCTGGTCAACCTGTCTCTGGCGTTAT
This sequence comes from Fundulus heteroclitus, assembly GCF_011125445.2. Taxonomy (NCBI): domain Eukaryota; kingdom Metazoa; phylum Chordata; class Actinopteri; order Cyprinodontiformes; family Fundulidae; genus Fundulus; species Fundulus heteroclitus. The sequence goes on along the minus strand of NC_046367.1, from coordinate 35,905,841 downwards.
CATCGTCGACCCATCCGACTACCTCCCATCTCCATCCTGTTCAACCACCTCCTGTCTGTGTTTCCATCTTCTGTCTGTCATCAACCCCATTCATCTCAATAAACTTTTAAAACGTACTCAGTGTTTTTGGCTGGCTATCAGGTTCCCATATACACTCATTACATAGCCTCAACATTTACCTTTAATCTCATGTGATCAGAGCCATCCTCCTTTTTAATGGGTGCTGTGTCCTCAGATGGCTTATGGCAAACTGAGAATGGATTTCTTCTCGTCACTCATGAATCAGGGCCAGATTTGTGGAGCTACAAATTGTCCTATCAACACAGTCTTCCACCTGAGCAGGGGGATTCTTTACTCATTAGGCCACTTTTTGTCTGGGTGGTAATAGTTAAGAGGCCACACAAAATATAAAAATACATTAGAGATAATATATTACATTTTCCTTACACTTGGTCTATCACATAAAATCCCAATAAGTTATTGTGTGCTCTGGGGACATACGCCTATTTTTTTCTGTTTCTTTTCTAGATTGTTTTGTGGTTGTCCATTTGCCTTTCTGTGGTTTGAGCATTTTGGGGTTTGTTTTCTTAGTTATATTTTTGTGGTTAACATAATTGTTGGACTGATTTATTATCAGAGCGCTGGCTCCACCCACCCGTGAATACGTGTCTCGTGTATAAGTGTCTTGCTTGGGCACGCTCCGATGTCAGCTGCCAGTGCGGTAGGCTATAGCCACACGCTTTAGACCACAGGTGTCAAAGTCCAGTCTTCAAGGGCCGGTGTCCTGCAACTTTTAGATGTGTCTCTGGTCCGACACACCTGAGTCAAATAATCAGGTAATTAGCAGGACTCTGAAGAACCTGACTGCATACTGAGGAGCTAATTGTGCCATTTGATTCAGGTGTGTGGTACCAGGGAACCTCTAAAAGTTTCAGGACACCGGCCCTCGAGGACCGGAGCTTGACACCCCTGCTTTAGACTGCTTGACATTTTAGTTTAGGCTTTGTTTTGGTTTTGGCCCGGTGGGACCCGTCGTACTGTTTTCGGTTTTGTTATTTTGGGGTTTAGGTCCTCTTTTGGATTTTTCCTTTGGTTAGGTGCTGTTAGTGGCTTCAACGGCCCTGTATAAGGCTGGCCCTCTGTTGTTTCCGTTTGACAGGCTTACCAGATCCACCTTTCTGACTCTACTTCAGTTTTTGTTGGACACAGGAAGATAATAGTTTTCTGCTTTTTTTTTATCCCCAAAAGAAAAAAGTTAAAAATTAAGAAAGAAAAAACTCAATGTTTTGAACCTTGAACCCTGTAGCTGTGTCCTCTCTAAATATGTTGTGACCTTGTAGCCAATTAGCATCAATATGAATACTTTTGCAACGCTCTGTATACTTAATGACAAAACGGCTTTCTACATATGCAATTGTTAGTAAATCCTAAATGTTCATAACAAAGAGATGTTTTAAACTATTTTTTTTGGAAATTGTTCCTTTCTTTTATGAAAGAAACATAAATACTTAACTGAGAAGGAAACATACTGTTGAAATAACTAAATGGGGCATAAAAGTAGTGCAAGTCTTTTGTGCTTTCCTTGCTGTAGCCAAGGTACTGTCATTAGTCAGCCACCATTTCTTGGCAATTGAATGCTTGGAAGGAGATAATGATATAAGTCATTATTGCATCAGTCCAGTGATACACCTCCATGTCCACATCTCTCTTCTGTACAACCCTACACAGGCTGTAACCCTTCTTTCTGTTAGCCACGTTAATTGGGTTGTCTTACCATTTTAGACGGAAGCGGGTTCCAGTAATAGACAATGGTCATGAAAGTCAAAATTGGTACGATATGAATGTAAGAACTTTTGCTAATAGTTTTATCTCGAATCAGATGGGTAATAAATCTTCCCTTTAACTGTCCACAATAGCTAATCCGTAATTTATGTCAGGGTAGTTAAGGTGGAAATATGGCTTTTTACAGTGCAAGTGTACTGGTCATCTGTGTTTTATGTGCTCATGGGGCTTACACATGAATGAGGCTCACTTATCTATGTGCCTCATGAATCCCTAAACAGCTGCTCTCCACTGTCCGCCTGGCTGGCAGTGGCAGTCAGGTAGTTTGTTATAGGATTTTTAACCAAATGCGGCTGCAAAGCAATGTCGAGAAACATCTGTTGTGTGTGTGGAGAACAATGCTGTGAAGTATAAATATAATTGCATATGTGCAGGTTCTTCTTCTTCCTGTAAAATAGTTCTTGAAGTATCAGCAGGTTGGACAGAAAGGCTTAAAAAACAAAAAAACTTGCATATAAAACAAATGTGTGTGTGATTGTGTGTTCCTGATTTTGCCTAAAACCCAAATTCTGCTTTGGAGTTTAAAATTCTTAAATATTGTTCTGCTTTTCTTTGTGCTTCAGGTGCACAGGAAGTGGTGATCAGATGCCCCCTCAATCACATACAGTGCATCGGGACGAGGAAATGTATTCATTTCAACAAGCTCTGCAATGGGGCCAGAGACTGTGAAGACGGGTACGATGAAGGAGTTCACTGTCGAGGTAGGAGATGCTTTCATGTTCATTCCTCTTGCCTTGGGTTTAGAATGCATAAAATGGTGAGGTTTTTTTTTTCCACTATCACTGCAATTTATCAGATTTTGCTCATCTTATTTGGAGAACTAACGTTGTATAATTTAGTTCACCCATTAAATTAGAATGAATTTTTAAAATATGTATTTGTGGAAAATGTTTAACTTTCATATCTATTTAATGTTCCATTAATTATTATTACACTTTTTAGAAAAGTAAATCCCAGCTAATATGTGCTTTTTCTTTATGTAAATTAATAGTTAGATTTCAACCATGGTTAGGAGCTCTTTATTCCATTGTTTAATGCACTTTCATCAGCTGCATTATAGATGACAGAGAACAGCTTAATTCATGTTGGGTCGAGTTGGCATTTTTCCCCTTTTGCTGTTGAATTGGTTGCCAGGGTGATTTCTCATCATCCCTACTGTCAGAGCAGGCGAGAGACACAGCAGGATGGCGGTGCCAGGTGTTGTGCTGTACACAAGTTTTTGTTGTTGCTTACTTCCTTTGCAAATACACCAAGCTGTTACGGACACCTGGCTTCTGCGATAAGGCAATATTTGCCCTGCGATTGCTGGGGTCCTGGCACAACAATAGCACCCGGCAGGCAGAAACGGCAACCTCTCCTGATCCCGTAAGACAGTTAAAGTCAAGCTGGGATGAGTCTGTGTGATTCAGAGGTGCAAAGAGGTGTTAGTTTCTGATTCACTGTCCTGAAGGAAGAAAAAAACTGCTCCATTTATTTCGCTTAAGTGTACTTGCCTCTTAATTTTTGAAATGGGCAAAACTTTATTTACTACCTCACCCTGTCAACGGCTGCAGATATTTTCGGATACGTGAAGGTCTGGGGTATTTGTTTCTTGCTTCGGCTCTTTTCCAATGTTTTTGGTCACTTCTGAGGTATATGTTGTTGTCTATAGGAGCAACCAGATCACTGATCTAGCAGCTACTCTCTGATTTCCTTTTTATTTTAAAACTTTAATTTGCCATTAGAAGTTTTTTTAAGAACAACTGTAACAGATAACAATATACAAATAACACCCAAAATGTGTTTTTCCTAGTCTGAGCAGTAATTATTCTACACTAATCAGCCATTTTTATTTATTTATTTATTTTTTTAGATACACTGACTAGCTCTGACTTGACCCCTTTTTCCTTCTAACATAGTTTAATTCTTTATGGGACAGATTCAACGAAATGTTAAAACATTTCTTAGAACATCTGAGCCATAATGGCATGTTAACACAGTTCTTGCAGATTTGTCCGGTACACATTCTTGATGCGGTATCCCCATTACACTGAATCTAAAACATGCTTTGTAAGAGTTAGAGCTGATGATTGTGGAAGCCATCGGAGTAAATTGAGCACGTTGCCATGTTAAAGAAACCAATGTAAGATGATTTGAGCTTTTTCACTCGGTACATTATCTTGCTGGAAGCAGCCATCAGTCAAATCCAACACAAATCCAACACATTGCACAACAGAGGTAGAAACTCCGTTCAGTGCTTTGCTTCACTCAGCCTTCCTGTTATGCCATTTATCTTGGTCCCCCTTGCAGCCTGAAGGAGCAGCAAACCTGTGCCAGTGTGTTGCTGAAAATATGGTGACTTTTTTAGTTTCTTACATCTCTGTGCTCACTCTGAATTCAACTCACTGATACTATAAAAAGCTATGTTTGCTACATATTCACTCAGTAGTAGCATCCACTCCAAAACGTTTTCCTGTCAGGGTGACAAGGAGGTCCTTAAGTGCGGCACTAATGCATTTTTCACTGTACAGAATCCATCCATCCGTCCATCATCTTCCGCTTATCCAATATCAGGTCACAGGGCAACACTTCCAGTAGGGAAATCCAGTCATCCCGCTCCCCAGTGACATCCTCCAGCTCATTCTAGGGGGACCCCAAGGCGGTCGCAGGCCAGAAAGACATTCTGATCAGATGCCCAAACTACCTCAACTGGCTCCTTTCAATGTGGCGAAGCAATGGCTCTACTTTGAGCCTCCCCTGGGTAAAAGTTCATCACTCTATCTCTAAGGCTGAGCCTGGCTCCCCTCTGGAGGAAGTGGGGAAATGGGAGTGGTGGCCAAGTGGTTAGAGAGTCAGTCAGTTGCATTTTGGAGAGGGCCCAAAGTTCAGCGGTTTGAAACTGGGTCCCTGAGCAAGACCCTTGACAACATTGCTCCCTGTGTGACAACTATCCCCTCTGTTGACAATAAAATTAAATATTATTATCACTAAGCTGATATCTTCCACTTGTATTCTGGATCTCATTCTTGGTCGGAATGTAGATGGACCAGTAAGTCAAGTCAAGAGCTTTGATTTTTGGCTCAGCTCTTTCTTCACCACAACAGACTAGCGCAGTGCCTGCATTACTGTAGATTCAGCCCCAGTCTGTCTGTCTATTTCACGTTCCATCCTACCACGGCCAGAATAAGATCATTTTCTGAGCCAAGAGTCTTCTGTTGTTCCAGTGGCGAAGCCGGTCAAATGATCTACAGACATGGTTCAAAGACTGCAATCAGGTCATGTCAAATATAATCATAATGTGAAAGCTCTATAAAAGAGAAATCTGAGTCAGGGCTGCAGGAACTCACACTGACTTATAAAATAACTTTTGGCATGCATACATACTACATAGTTTATATGCAGGAAAAGTAAAACACAGATATAAAGGTTCAATTTATGCTAGAAGCTTACAATTTTGTGGCACTGAGTCAAGTGAAGTGTAAAACAAATTTATACAAATGCTACCAACCTATAGCAGTGCTTAATAGTCATCATAAGTACATATCGATGCCAGTTGCTTGCCACTTGTGGATGCCCTTTGCCATAATGGATCCCTATTATAAAATCCGCTACTCTGTTAGACTAGTGAAGCACAGTGAGAACACAACAGCACAGAGACTGACCTTGCTGCTGTACTATTCATTTCTCTCACAATCATCTTCCACTTAAAACAGAACAAACTGTAAGAGAGCATAAACTGTGTTTGGCTTCTAATATAAAAATTACTTAAAGTAGATATACTAAAACATGATATAATTTCTTTAAAAATGTATAAATAGAAATATTTAAGTGTTGTAGGATGATACTTTAAGTTATGTTCAGTCTGGGAATATTTCAGAAAGGTTCAGATTTCGCATGAGCTTACCTGGGCTTATGTGACATTCTCATGTGTAAAAATGCTACAATATGATAGAAAAACACAGAAAAATTAAAACAAAAATGCATAACTTTATTTTTTTTTTCCACAAGAGCAAATCAAGTAATACTATTTCTATTGCAAAAATAAATAATAAAAAATACAATATTGATCACAGAAGTTATGAATATGCAATGTTAAATGCACAAAATTAACTCAAATGTTTTGAATTGATCTTTAATTTAATATTAATTTAGCTCCTTATTCTGACAATTTGTAAATGGAAATGATTTGAAAAGTTTGAAAAGCTGTAAAATATACACTTTTATGTACATATAACTGTTGGATGAATTAGTACCGTGTACTTTAAAATACAGTTTCCGTACCCATTTCTTTCAGTGTTCATGTTTTATTTTATGCTCTGCCTTATTGTTTGACATTGAATTGATACAAGATCCTTGATAAAGTTCCTCTTGCAAGAAATACAGCTCAGGACATAGACAGATCAAACTCGTTGAAGCAGGAGAAATTGAGGTCACCAAGGAGAAGTTGAAGGCAACCAGGTGGTTCTCTTAAAAACTTTCCCTCCCTTTTTGCCCACTTCTTATGAATAAACATGCTCAACATCCCATGAGGCCTTGATATGAAGGTACCCATATGGAAAACCATCAAACTCTTTTTTGCTCACCTTCAGGAGGCTCATTTTTAATCGTATGCTACCGGCTGCGCTGTGGTAGCTCTGAAGTCTCTGCTCTTTGCATTGAGGAAGACATATTTCTATCCTAAATAAATTAAACATTCAGTCAGTTTGCGGATTTCGTGTGATATCTTCCGGCCAGTCTGTCCCTGAAAGCGGGGACAAACAAATGCACTTCAAAATTATAATATCACATTTTCTATTAAAACAGATTACTCAGTGGTTAGCATAATAGTCTCATTCCCAAGCTGTTACTTACAGTGGTCTTGCTCAACCAAGCTCTGGGCGAGAACTGACCTACATCTGAACTTTGAAAACTGACGCCAAGGTTTCCCACTAAATTCAGATGACTTAAGAATAATATATGGTCCCGTCTTTTCTGATCCAAATCTTATACTCTGATCCTATGGAATGCAAGCAAAGATTACTTATTTTTATATGTATTTCAAAGTATCTGTCTCAGTTGACACGGGGGGACCCCAGCACTAAAAAAGTATTCAAATGGAAACATGAGTATAACATGTGTCAGTTGGTTTGTTTCTTCTGCATTTATACATTTTGCATACAACTATTTCATAGTTACCTCAGTGCCACTAAAAGTATTTGACGTTTTAATGAAAGATATACACAGCTACAGAGCTGCTTTAAGGTCAATCTTTAGTCTGAAGTTCTTAAAGTATTAAATTTAATAATGGTGGGAAGAGAGTTATTTGAGTAAAAAGTTCCAACCAAGTACTTTCTACTACCAATGTTCGGCAGCAGGAGAGCATTCTGGGGCTCGGGGTCTTGCTCAGGGACCCTTACAGTGGTAGTACGCAGGGTTTGAAGCGGGTACTTGCAACTTTCACAAAGTGTAAACACACTGCTCTAACCATTAGCCCACCAGGGAATCAAAATAACTTCTTGGCAGTTCAAGGATAACCTGAAGTCAAAGGATGCAGAGATGTAAGAAGCTGATTAAAATAAAACTACAACCTGTCAAGACATTCTGTGCTTTATTATAGCAGTGGTAGACGTAGAGAGAGGAAGATCTAGAGCAGCGAACAGGAAGGCTGATCAAATTCCGGAAACATCATTCAGTTTTTTCTTTTTTAATTGTGTTCCTTTGTCAGTGATGTAAAATGCTGGATTTGGAAATGTTAGCCAATATTTCAAAATCTAGTGTTTAGTGTAAAACTATGCTTTCTCTGAGGAATAGACATGGAAACTGCTTCGTAGAATAGCTAGCCATATTAACATGCTAATCACTAATCCCAAAGTTTGTTTAAAATGTGAACTCCTACATCAGTTTATCTTCAAAATAAGAATAAAATCCTAATTAACATTGACTTCTCTAAAAATACTACCCAGTAAGAAATTATTTTCCTTTCAGCTCTTTATTTTGCTTCTTAGATGGCATTTGTGAACAAGCGCATAACTCTACCTGTAGTTCAACTGACTCAAAAACAAGAAGAAAACTCAAGCATGTATGTCAGCATGGTCCAAGTGGATTGTTTTTGTGTATAGAAAGAAATCTTTGGAGACCTTTGCTCTCTTTGTATTCACCAGACCTGTCTTTAGAGTATGTGTAATCACATAATGAGGGAGTGCAAAATCCATGAAAAAGTTATCAAGAACATGATGTAGTACACAACATATTTTATTTCAACTGACATTTAAACAGTATATTAACAAGCAAGCCAGACTAAGCTCAACCAACAGAATCATGCTGATCATTAACAAGCTGATATGGTAATAGCTCATGAGTACTTGACATTTTTACTGCAGAATAAGCCCATTTCTTGATTGTGAAGTGGGGAGACAAGGGGAAAAAAAATACAATTAGGGAGCAGGTCAATTCGGACACGAAAAGTCATGTATTTTTTGTGCTTTTTTCAGATGCTTGTCTTAGAGGAGTCAGGCTTGAAACCAGTTGAGACAACTTAGGTTGCTATGGAAAATCACAGTAAACACTTGATTCCATCATTGTTGGCATACATTGACCGCATTCTAATGCAGTGTTCTGTGGAACTGATCATGTATGTGCTGGATTTTACATTCCTGGTAAAAGGCTTACTTCTCTGCACACAGTACAGCTACAATCACCACAGCTATTGCTTTCAAGTATGATTCCATTACACCTCTCTACGGGCTCTGATTTTGAGGTTTTCACCCCAGTGGAAAATTGTGTTGCACCTTGATTTTGTTCTCTTCACTGTCTGTGTTGTGCTTTGGTGTTAGAAGAAATAGCTCAGTGGTATGTATGCTAGGAATGCTACATATCTCAAAGATTTAATCTTCTTTAATGGACTAATCACACTATAACCTCATTTATTTTATGATTTACAAAACAGTTTTACTTGTTTTATAGGTTATATACATTTTAAGAAAGAGCACATTAAAGGTTTATTATTCAAATTCTGTAAATTGTTGGACATACAGTACAGTGGATCTATTCTAGCTCTAGATTATGGTAAATAAATGTAAGATTTGGTTGAACTATTGCTTTAAAAAATGGTTGTGTATTTAGGTCATGTGCATGCCAAAATAAAAATCTGCAAAAACAGTTCTCCCATTTGAAATGAGGATTTAATGTATTAAAGAGAAATAGCTATCTAAACCAACATGGCCATGTGAGAAAAACATAATTGCCTCCTTAACCTCAAAAATGTTTCTGCCAGCCTCAGCATTAACAACGACCATGAAGTGTTTACAGCAACTGGCAAAGAGCCTTTAACATCAATGTGGAGGAAATGTGTATTACCTTCTGAAGAAGTTCTTGGGCCATTTGAGTAATTTCGGTAGGCCAGCCACTCCTGTGATGGTTCACCATGGTTTCCTTTTTAAACCATTTGAGAACAATGGTGCTTCTTGTGGTTTGCTGATGTTCCAAAGCATGATAGAACTCAGTAATGGTTAATTTGTCATCTGGAGTGAAATGTATTTAGGTCAAGGCAGGACGTGTTCATTTTTGTCTTTACAAAAATACGGTTGATTGCATTTGAACTAGGATTTAATATAGCACTAGATTGTGTGGGATCATCTTTTACCTAAATAAATGAAATCATAAAGGCTAAGCCTGTGTCTGTTAAACAGGGGACTCGGTTCAAATTACAATTGTGTCCAGAAGGGCATCAGGCGTAAAAACCATGCCAAGCCTCCATCTGAGTTGTAATGGCATGCTGTGGCAACCCCTGAATAAGCGAGCATCTGGAAAATCTTCTTACTAAATGAAATCATAATGGTAAAGCTGCCTTTACTTGGATAATCTTTCTATGAGTGATATTACTTGACAATAATAATAATAATAATATTAATAATAATAATAATTAATAATAATAATAGAACTTTATTGATCTCACAATGGAGAAATCCACTTCTGCATTTTAACCCATCCCCTTGGGGAACAGTGGGCTGCCACTGTGCAGTGTCCGGGGAGCAATCTGGGGTTAAGGGTCTTGCTCAAGGACCCAGAGTGCAATCTGTGGGGATCTAACCGGGTACTTGCAACCTTCTCAGAGTGCAAGCACACTGCTCTAACCATTAGGCCACCACTCCCCAACTTGCTTATTTCTTTTGTTCAACACTTACCCTAAGATCAATTTTCTGACCAGTTCCGCTTTGTCTTATTTAAACAAAGTTAGAGAGGCAACAGCGGGATGGTTTGGTCATGTGCAGAGCAGGGAAAGTTGACATACCGGATAAAAGATCTTCAGGTTGGAACCGATAGATGGGGGAAAAAAACTGCATAGATGCAGTAAAGCAGGGATATGCAAGAGGTTGGTGTGAAAGAAGATGTTCAAGATAAGGTGAAATGGAAAGAATCTGCGGTGCAGACGTCAGAAAGGAGCTGCTGATTGAAGAAGAAGATGCATCACCCCCACCCTGTTGTTTCTGAACAACAGTCAATTATCTCAGTTGATTAACTTTTCATTTAGGCAATCCAAACAAACAGTTTTTTCCTGCTTGAAGGAGCCGATGATAAGTGATGCACCGGTTGCAAAATGACTGGCCATGAATACAGCTTAAAAGACAACGATTTTTTTCTTCTTTCAGCAGGTTAAAAGTGCTCAGCCAGCCTTGTACTGTAACATATTAGCATATTTATAAAATTTCTGCCCCTCTAATGGATGAAACATTTGTTGTAAGTGGTCAAAGTGATTGTTTTCCTCTTTACTTGGCCACATTGCAATGTGCACTGCTTCTTTATTGTGTTACATCACCATGATGCAGCTACTTTAACAAAGAATATGATAGTGATTATTTATAACAATTTGTTTTCTATTTCTTTATTGCTTACAAATGTATCTGTTGATTTGTGTGTTTTGGAAAAAAGGTATTAAAGTATCCCATGTTACTATCATGCCTCTTTTTTAACTCTGTATCAGACACTGTTTTGCTGTTTAAGATGTTCAAAATCTTGTGGTATCACTCCTTATGATTGACTTCGAGACAGACCCCACAACATGCTATATCAACAAAAGCAGACACTGGCAATCAATATTTCATGCCTCTTACTTTGTTCTTGCCGAGTCTGGCGAGATATTGTCACTCATATCATTACGCTTTCTAATGCGAGGAAACCATATTGTGTCATCAAATCCCATTACAGCAGATTTTCTTCCTCAGGAGTGGGTAGAATTAAAATTTCATTGTTTTTTTCTGGCAGATTCTGACACCCACACCCATGAAGTTGCTTCCAGTTTTTGAGGGCATGTCAGAAACCTGGCTGTGCACCAATTTTAAAATCTCTTATCAAATTGGACTGTGGAGGATTACCAACATTTACTGTCATGTTTGCCTCTTAGTTTGAGCAACAGGGTTATTTTTCTTAATATGCATATCTACACCTCTCAGTTTCTCTGTATTTGTACTCCTATTTGTACGGGCAGCATGTCAAAGCTGACATACTCAAGCTTTGCAGATAACTTTCTAAATGCCTGTCAATAAATGCTGTCACTGCAATCGCAACACTTTTTTTTTTCCTCTGTGCAGACTTCTTAAAAGTTCAAACTCCAGAGAATATTTGCCCCATTTTCACTGCTGTGGAATGAGACCTGTCAATCATGCCACCTAATATGAGATCAACTCCTTCTACAGACCTGGGAATTGGTTCAACTCTTTACTCGTGCTTAAAAAATAACAAAGGTTCTTTGAACTGGCATTTGGTGTACTGTCTGTGTTGGGTTTACATCTTAATTTGGCCCCACATCAAATATAGACACTGAAAGCGGAGGGAGGCTAGTCTGTGGAGGGAGGTTATTCAAAGAGAAAGGCCATGGCCGTCCGAAAAAGGAAGCTAGAACGAGGCCAGATGGGGCAATCTGACTGTTAGCCTTGGAGCAGTGTTTTCTTGTACATGGTGAGACTCCTTGTTATTACTGGCAAAGGAACAAAGCAGCACTCTCCATTTATATCTGCCATCTGTGTGGCTTAATGTAGACGACGTGACAGTATTATGTTTTGTGAGTGATCCCTGCTGCCATGATGTCTGTTCATCAAATCAGTGCTTTTAAGCTATGTTCTTGCCTAAAATCTGTATTTAGTTATTAAAACTTACATGGTATTGCAACTCTTATTTTTTTTAAATAAAAAAATAGGATGTATATACTCCACCAAGGCTATCCATTGTCATCCATCTTGTTTGTGTTGTTAAAGGAAACAATCTTAATGCATAGAGATTATGATGTTGGGTCTTGGGAACTGCAGGCAAGGCTTTTGAAAGTGATATGGTTCTGTTAGTGTCTTGAAGCAACGGCCCTCTGTGTGCGCTGGATTGGTTCACAGCCAAGTCTGAGTGTATTGCTTCTCCTAGTTCAGGAGTCGGTTTCTGATTAAAGTATATTGATGTGGTGTCCAAAAGGTGCAGCATTGTAGGCTCTGGTCTGTTGTGGTGAAAAAAAGAGCTGAGCCAAAAAGTTCTAGACTAACCACTTGGTCTATGTTCCCAGAGAAAGGATGAAGAGCCTTTGTCATTGTGGGTCTTTCATGGAGTGGACCCATGCTTCTTCCGCAAGATGTCATTTTAGGTCATTTGGATATCAGAGATGCTTCCTGGTTGCCTTTAGATGTTCTCCTGTGTTTTCCATCACATATCTGTGACCTCTGCAACCCAATAAGCAGGAAACTATGAATGGATAATATATGACAAATAATACTTTTAGATGTGCAGTCTGTACAGCCATATTAATGTGATTTTGACCCGGGCAATAATTCTCAAACATTGCTATCAATTACTACTTCAGAAAATACTACACTATATGCATATTTAAGATTGGCATTGAAACTCACCAATGCAATATTTTTTCTTCTTGTGGGGCCAGTTTATACACATTGAATCACATCCTGTGGAGCCAAAACATATTGACTCTGCCTGAATCATTGGTTGAAGAGAGAATCCCATCATCTTGAATTAGAGCTGCTCATGTATTGTTAATGTGTTGAATCTTTGTATCTAAGGATTTTTTTTGCTTACCCTAAAGTAGAAATACCCAATTCTAATAAAAAAAAAAACATATAAAAGATGTAGCACTGGAGTCTTACATTTTTTTGAGCATTTGGTTAGCCAGTTACTATACTAAGTTTTTCTGCAATTGCAGATTAGAGAAATGTTTAACTGTACAGGCTCATCCCAAAACAGTTTTTCAAAGTTATCTTGCCACATAAAGTTCCTCGCAACAGTATCTAGGTTGCAACACTAATGTGGTAGATTGTTTTTTGATATATCAAAAAAACAATCAATGTGAAATTGGCTTAGCATCTTACATGTTATAGTGTCAGATGTGTTGAAAGACATCCCTGGAGCATTATTGACTAAAATCAACATATAGTATCTTTGTGCACCACTGAAACATATGGCAGATGTAATAGTGTGCCAAGGGCATATGACTGATGTACAGTTGCAGGCTACCTACTTACATTCTCACTTAGACCCATCCCTTTTCTGTCTCTTCTGGTTACAAAAACACAATTTGAGAAATTTCTTTCTTGTTGTATATCATGTATATTTGATTACTTGAAGGGGCAAAAATATATGTTTTATTGTGGAAAATAAGATACAATAAAACAAAGCAGAAAATGGTAACGACAGAAACATATGTTTAATTCTGAATAAATAAATGTTCAAAAGCTTTCAAAAGAGAGTTTTGCTTTTTTTTTAAAGGAAAAAAAAACAACTGTGTCACAGTATCCAATTAACATAGTAAGCTGGCTTTACAAACATGTTGCATGAATATAACTTCTTAACTCTGTTTTGTTAGTGGAAGAGGAATTCTGTTTTGTTAGTGGAAGAGAAATTTGTTATTTTATAGTGCTGTTGCAGGCAGTTTTAACACATAAAATGAACGCAACAATGTGGTGTTAGGAAGCAATACTCATTTAACTAATTTCACTAATTTCTGTGACAGTAGCTTGTTAGAAGTAAATGCAGTCCAAACTAAGACTATAATGATTCCAAAAGTGGAGCCTGGTTTTTATGGAATCAAAACTCATGCATACTTAAGTAGCCTTTGGATGTTCTGTAGCCTCAGTAATGTATATTATAGTAGTTTTAGATTTAAATTATTCTAAATAAATACCCCCTAATTCTGTAGGAAAATACATACTTGCACAATGTAATTATTACACTTAACATTAACAAAATGTTCACATGTTGCTGTGCTCAATTGTTGGTTACAATTACAATCTTTGCATTTTTGGTCTGTATTTATTGAGACCTCTAAAATAATTTATACAAAATGAGGTATTCTTTTTTTTAAAGTGGCAACACATCACTCTGCAGTAGGCTTCAAAGATTTTATTTTACCTTTTTAAACATCCTATTTATTGTACTTGGGGGCAACACAAGCAGTCTTGTTTTCTACAGCTCTGGTTGTTTAAAACTCTTTAGTAATTGTGAAATATATAAGGCCAGGTTTAGAAAAGTAGTCCTTTCTGACTTGTGAAGATCAACAGCTAGCCTGCACAAATTATCATTTATCCGGGTCATGCTTGCTGCATGTTCTTTTCCCTTTCCCAATTTAAAAGGTGACAAAGGGAAATGGGCCTCTTTGTCACATCATAGCGTAAAAAGAAAGCCATTGATTACTAATTGAACTGAAGTATAAAGAAATTACTAAATCACCCCTCTACATTAATTTAAACAGTCATGTTGAGGATTGTAAAGAGTCCAAACGTAGAGGCTGAAGGTGTCGGAAATAAGCAGAGTTTTAACAACTGAACAACTAAGAGAACTTAGTGGGGGATCACATGGAGGGCAGGCCATGGAGCTCGGGCAGAATAACAGAATAAACCAGTAACGAACAATGAAAACCAGGGACCTTATATACTGTGGTCAGGGTGAAGAATGATACTGGATTCAGGTGAGCTTAATCAGGGAAGACTGGAACAGCTGTGGATGAGAGCAAACAGGGAGACTGAAGCAAGGTGAATAATTAACACTGAGTTGAACTAAACTCAAAGAAAACTACAAACCATGGGGAGAAAGCCTAATACTGGTCTAAAAACCCAAATATATAGATAACAGAACATAAGAAATAACACAGTAAATTTGTCTGAGTAAAATTTACTCAAATTGAAGATTTACTCAGAAAAAAAAAAACACTCAGATAAACTAAACACAAATGTATGAACTAACATTGAAAATGCACTAAAACATGCAATCACACAGTTCAAAGCTATAGTTGGTAATGCTGTTCAGAAACACCTGTTGTTATACTGGGTGAAATGGTCCTTCCATTCTGACAAGAGTAAATACATTATGTATTCATAAAAATAAGGTTAAAAAATAGATTTTTGTGAAAGCAACAGGCCTGTAAAAACTCTGACTGATGCCCTGGAACTCTGACCAATGCACCAGAAAGACAAATCCCTGCCATATGTACTAAATGGCAGGGATTTGTCTGAGTTTTGGTCCTATCCTCACCCCCTCTTTCCCCCTACCTCCGTGGGTAGCACCTTATCTATTGGTTGTCCCACATGCCAATCATTCAGACGTGCTCACGTAACACCAATGTGCGTGCTCGTCCTTTGTTAGTTTCCGCTTGCTGGCTGTGCATGCGCACTTCTATTGTTTATGTACGCTGTTAGCTTGGTGGTTAGCTTCGGTGTTAGTCATTCATTGTAGCTCCACCGCTCACACCGTATACTTTAAACAGGGCTGAGAGTCGAATGAAGCAAACCGCGTACAAGTTTACGAGAAGAGGAAGGCCTCAGTGGAAAGAAATAGGGCCAGAGTGGATTTAGAAAAGATTTTTTTAACATGATCCCCCTGAGTAGCGGAATAGCAGGTAAGAAAGTCTTGCATATGTGAAGTTATTAAAAAAGTTATTATAAAAGGAACTTCAACAAAACTACCAGCAAAATCGCCAACTCTACCTTTAACATCACTGAGCTAGACATGTTGGTGGTGCAGGGGTAGTGTGCGTGACCCATATTTAGAGGCCTCAGTCCTAACTTGTCTCCCCCCTCTCTCTCGACACTATTTCCAGTATGTCCACTTTGAAATATAAAGCCACTAGTGCCATAAAAAACTTAATATTACTTGGCCAATAATTTCTCAAGGAATGCTTGTATTTTTTTTTAACCAATCTGTTGTCTGTGTTAGGCATGACTCCTATAACTGTATATAAGAAATTTATTGTATTGTCCATTTTTTCATTTAATGTAATTTTCATAAAATAAAGTTTGATACATAGTTTGAGGCATATCCCTTAAAAAAGTGACCTATTTGAAAATGAATACATACTTTTTAAAGAATCTAATGGCTACTGTCTCACATATATTATATATTTCTCGATTACAGTGGCAAGGATACAACAAGCACTTTACAACTGACTCATGCATGCAGAGGTAGCTTAGATATGTGAAAAGCGGGCTCAGTTCCAGATATACAATCCTCTCTGCTCTCTGTTTGCCAAGAGGGAAAGCTCATCATCTGGCGTCTCTGAGCAGATATAAGGATTAGCTTTGAATATCTTCAGCCCAGCACGTACATTTGATTACTGCTTCACAACAGGGAAGTAAGCTAGTTACCCTACCTCATGAGAATAATAATGCACAGGTCATAAAGGGTCCACACACAGGCTTAAGAAAAGATAAACAGGTGTAACTGGATAAAGCATCAGTTTTTGGCCCATCTGTCAATCCCTGAAAAATCTGAAACAAATCACCTGCTTTCTCAAAGTATTATTACCAGTCAGATCCTTTTTTTTATTGCGATCGATGTTCATCTTACCACCCGAGTGCGGACAGATTAGTGGAATGGATCTGCTCTGTAACCCTGGGTGGATATTTGTTTTACAGGATTTTCAGATTCCTTTTTATAGTTGAAAATCATTCATGATAACTTGGTCTGAGATCTGAGATGTGCAAACCTGGAATGGGCTAACGATGAATCTACACGAAGCAGAGACAAATAATAGATAAATTTAAGTTACTATGCTGAGGTAAACATTTCAAGTTTATCACTGCCAGAAGGGGCTGATTATGTGTTTCACTTGCAAGGACCACACCAGAAAGATGCAAGATTAGTTTTTTGAAGGGATGGATGAATGGGAAGTGAGGATTGGATGAAGGCTGGTGAGGATGAGACTCAGCATGGGGGTGCAGTCTTCTGGAAATGGCTTTCCTGAGCCCACTTAGGACCCCCCCCCCCCCAAACCCCCCACCCCAGATGGAACCTGCAATAAAGAGTATAACAAATGAGGAGGTAGGGATGAGGATGTTGGGTTCAAGACAAATGAGGATGGAATAAGGATGAGGAAGAGGGATGAGGTGAAAACTCTTTGAGGGTAAGGAAGGATGGGTTTGAAAGAATGTAACACATTGTGAAGGTTTGGTGAGTACAAGCAGGCTGCTGAGTGATTAGAGGTGTGGTTGAGGCGTGGCCCTGCTCCTGAATTCAAAGGAGAAATGAAAGTGTTTTAAAGCTAACATCACATAAAACTACAATCGCTAAACATACTTATTATAACAAATATGCAAATTAAGAAATAATCATGCAAAATTGATTTTAATTATGACATATTTAAAAAATACTTTCGGTGCATTTGACATTGTCCGTTACTATTTGCCTGTGTGACGTTGCGTGAGCCACTAAGGACAAATACCAGACAGCCAGACAGTGTGTTCATCATGCTCTACTGCGTTGCTATTAACTGTTCGAACCGGGCTGGAAAAACAACTGCAATTAAAAAAATAATTATTTTCCAAAAAAAACAAATAACTTCAGAATACTTGGATTTGTAAACTCCAACATAAGAATTGCAATGCAAACTCTAATGACTGCCTGTACAGCGACCACCACTTTGATGTCAACAAATACAAGCCATCATTAATGTCATTGATTGGCTACAAGCTGAAGCAGCAGGTGCTTTTGCCTGGAGCTATAAGTCCTGGGAGGCCAGTGTTGGTGGATAGCAGGTGATGAGAATACGTAACAGCGAGCAGGGGAACTGTTTATATCAAGAAACCAGAATTTTTCCTACCTGTTGCACAACACCATCAATAACAGGCAGCTACCTATGCATGTTTACTTTACGAACAACATCATGTGTGTAGTGCAGCAGGGCCCATCTTGCCGTCTCTAATGTAGTGTGCTATGAATGTAATATATGAAACACCCAACCAAGAACCATAGCACCTCAAATCAAACATATTTAAAAATACATCTTTTAACTGCTCCATGGTAAGCACCTTAGGCTAAGCTACAAAAAAAATCAAGCATTGCTTTTCAAATACACTCAAAAAACAAATTCCTAACGATGAGCTAAATCCACACGTTGCACAATATGGCATGTATGTAATCGGTTATTACCATTCCACGGTCCCAACTTGGTCATTCAACACATCGCCTTGTCGGCCATTATGGGTCATGGCAATCCTCATAAGCAGAATCCCAGACTGAAGTGTCCTTACTTGATTCCAGTTTTAGGTTCTGGTTAACACTGGCATGGTTGAATACCCATTACTCCGACAAAATATTCTGGTATTTCTTCATATTCGGTAATGGTTTCTTATTCCATGGCTACTTGTTATCGACTGGAAAGTAGTTTTGTTCACTGTCCCAACTCATGGTCATGGTCTTGACGAAAGCCATGATGGTCGTCATCATAAACAGAATCACAGGCTGACGAGTTAGGCCATCAGCCTTTTATACAGTGTTACCTTACGGATACCTTACGGATACCCCCTATTCATGACTTCACTGTGCTTTAGGTCACTATCACAGGCCAAACCAAGACCTTTCTTACAACAATTCTGTTTGACCACGTAAAGGAAACAGAAGGATCTCCGAAAGCAACACATTACTTATCGATTTAAAGAAATTCAAGAACGGATGAAAAACAAAGTCTTTGACATGTTTCTTACTGAAAAGGGTTAGAAGCCATTTCTTAAGGTTTGGGACTCCAGTAAACTATATTGGAATTTACTATCCACAAATAGAGAGCACATGGGCTCTTGGTGAACATTCCCAGGAGTAGCTGTTCAACCAAAAACATGTCTTAGAGTGCAGTGGCAATTCACCCAGGAGGTCATAAAATAACCTAGAACAACATTTAAAAGACTGCAGACTGGCCTTAGTTAAGGTCAGTATTCATGATTGTACAATAAGAAGGAAATTGGGCAAAGATGGCCTCCATGGGAGAGTTCCAAGGCCCAAACATCCAAAAAGAACACCAAGGCCTGTATTAAATTTGTCACATAAAAAAAAAAAAAAATCTTAATCATCCCTAAGACGATTCTGAAAATAGCTTGTTCACTTGTGAGATAAAACCTTTTTGGAATGTGCAGTCCCCGTGATGTAACACTGAACCATTTCAGAGATGTAACATGCCTACAGTCAAAGTGTGTGTGTGTGTGTGTGTGTGTGTGTGTGTGTGTGTGTGTGTGTGTGTGTGTGTGTGTGTGTGTGTGTGTGTGTGTGTGTGTGTTAGTCTGGGTCTGCTTTGCTGCTTCACAGACTACATGCCTGGTTGTAATTGATGGAACTGTCAATTCTGCTCTCTCCCAGGAATTTGCAAAGGAGAATGTCCAGCCATCAGTTTGACAAGTAGTCTTGGGTTATGCAGCAGGAATATTCCTATGTTTACATGGGCATAATTTATCAAAATAAAGGGCCGATCAGCGTAAAAATATGTGATGTTAACACAGAATAGTGTGACTAGATGAGGCTTAATTGGAATTAAATTGTATTCCAAATGAGACGTTATGCCGATTATTAATCTGAATAGCGTTCATCTAAACTTTTGATTAATTGGATTTGGGTGAACTGCCCTGACTTCAGATATGTGACCTATGTCATAGTGATGTGTTTCCGCCATTGGTGGCTAGATGTCGGGGAACCAAACGAGTACAACCTTTTCATTAGAAACCACAAAATTATCAAATGCCTTGATGGGAGTGCTCTAGAATCCCAACTGTTCTTAGAACCTGGTGCAGGTCCAGTATAAATGCTCAGAAGACACAGAACAAATACCCCTCTGCATTTGTGTTTTTTTATTTCAGCACAGACAAATGTACAACTTATTCCTCTCTGTTTTTAACAGCAATTTAAAAACTCTAGCCATGTCAGAGCGCTTCTATTCTAAATACAGCTTGATACAATGCACACCATGATTGAATGAATTGATTTTGTGCCCATATAAACAAATTATTCTGAGAATTTCTTTCTTTTTTCAATCGAATCAAGGAATTCTGTGCAAGTAATTATATTTAGTGATCCAAAGTACAAGTTAACTTCTGAAGGAATGGGAAAAAAAAAATCAAATTAAGGCCTAGTGGAAGTCTAACTTAAATATAATTGAGATGCTGTCCTTAAATTGAACACCTTAAGAAGGCAATTAATGCTCAAAGACAGCTGCAAATTTCTCCAAAGTGATGTAAAAGACCAATAGACAGTTCCCACATTCTCCTGGATGGCAGTTGTTGTTACCAAGGGGGCCACAACCTGTTATAATGTTTTTGGTGGCACTTTTTTCATACTGTTTTATGCCGGATGGTTTTGGTTTTCACCCAAATAAATGAAACCATAATTTGAAGACATTTTATATTTACTTGGGTTATCTCAGGATATTTATTTTCTTTGGTGATCGCAAAGAACTGACAAAAAAGAAAAAAAAGAAGCCTGCAACAGAGCAAATTATATTTCAAGGCACTGCCTAAAACTCATCTTAGTAATGCTTATCAATTTTGCATCCTTGCTTATTTGGCTCCAGCTGAAGAAAACAGAGTTTATCTGGGCACAGACTTAAATGTCGATGCCAGAGATAAAACTACCTTGACCGAGAATAAACATACCGTAGTGCATTTATGCTTGTGTAATAATCCTGTCACACTAAAGGAAACAACACTCAAGTGGAATGATGTAGACCTTTTTACTGGAGTTAATCATCTAGCAAATGTTTTTTTTTTCTTTTTTCTTCGGCAGCGGTTTCTAATTTATTTTATATATGGGAATAAGTAAAAGCATAATTTTGGCGAGTGAGTAATTAAAACCACATCTAAGCAAGGCATATGGAATGTTTTCTGATTCTCTACACGTCCTAATCCTAGGACTAGTTATCTAAGAGTCCTTTAATAGAAAACAAAAGAAAGTTTTGCATTCAGATTCAAAGGAAATTGGCTCAATGATCTCAAAATACTACCCTATAATTAATCCAAATTCTTCATTTCCCTTTCAGATTTAGACTTAACATGTGTTGTTTTTTTAAACCAAGAATGGATTTTAGGGAAAACAATTTTCCTTTTTTCTATTTTTTAGATGTTGTAAAAAAAAAAAAGTGCATGTTGAAAATGATTTATACCATTCTTAGTCATTAATGTAAATATCTTTCCTGCTATTGCGTGCATTGCATGTTTCCATTGGTATTTAATTGGCTTATCTTTGGTGATCCAAAGTTTCGGAGGTTGGAAGGCCTCTTTGCCATCAGCAAAATATTTAGCTCCCTCCACAGATTCTCCATTAGGCACATGTTTGATGACATACAAAATATTCTAATTTTAATAAACAATTATATAATACAGATAAGCTTTAAATCCCTTCCAAGAAAATCAAACACTATAAAACACAATGTTAGTCTAGCTTTCCCTTTGCTACGCTGTAATGTTTTTCATGTATAACTGTGATATTGAAAGCTGATAGCTAAAATTGTCGGCCTGCGTAACACTGCAGCAGCATGCACATAATTCAGAGACTAGCCTTTCCGCAGAAGTAACTTAAGACCATCAAAACGCAATACAGGAAGAAGAAGTAGCAGTTTTTACAGCTTTATAGATAGAAAACTAAACATTACAATCATTGTATTTCACTCCCAGCAGCTGTTAGACTTTATAGGCATCACTGCTTGCAAAGTGTCTGTTTCCAAGGTTGAAAAAGCAAAAATAGCTGAGCTTTTTATGCATAAGTTTATATGTTTGCACATTTTATAAAACAATTGTACTAATTTGCATACCTGCTTAATTTGTGAGTATGCAATTTTTAGTCTCTTATTATTTCTTTTGTTTGTTTTTATATTTTGTTCCCTTCCATGTATCTGCATGCTTCCATTTGCGTTTCACAATGCTGTCAGCACACCTGGATTTCCCCACCGGGGAAAATAAAGGATAATTCTATTTCATTGTCCACTTTTTAACTGTGCAAGAACACGAGCACAGCAAAATTATGACATGCAGCAGTTAAAATACGTTTTCTGTCACACTATTGCAGATATTTAGCACACATTGAGAGACATTCAATTTGAACTTTTTATGTTAACAAACACATTGATTCTGTTTCTGTCATAAATACTAGAGCTGTCCACGCTATTTACAAAAAGAATATGGCAGTAATGTTGAAACTGAATTCTGCTTATATTTGTACTGTATAATAATGACCTTAGATTACATGCTAAAAAGTAAATTAAATGGTTAATTTTAAATGTAGCCTTTATTCAGTTTCATTCACACTTGCTGTTTCATTATTATAATTTTTCATGTGGCTTGAATTGTTAATTTAATCAAAGAAACTACCTGAGGTGCTTCACTTACTTAGTGTTTAACCTATTTCATATTTTAAATCTCAAGCCTTTCTGTGTGAAGTCTGGAAGCTTTCTTCTCAAAATAAACGATGGCTTTATTTATTATTCCAAGTTGATCAATTTAGAATAATAAATCAAGGATCAATTAGCACAGCAGGGGTCAAAATGACTATATCTCAAAATTAAAATGTGTCTTTCTATCCTGGTTGAATGAAACAGAATTAAAAAAAAATATCTCTGCCAGCATTGTCAGAAACTACTATTTTTAGTGCAATTTGGAGCTGGGTGTATTTTTCTCTTTCAGAGAAAAACAAAGGCCCAGACTGCATAACCATAAACATTAGTATTTAAAACATGAACTGGCACTTAACAACTAATAAATCTGACGACCTTTTGAAAACTGTTGAAGGTTTGTTTGTACGTTAGTGATAGCACAGCAGGAGTACCATAGCAGTAAACAGGGTTCTATTTTTACCTATGTTCAACTGGCAACATGCAGAGCAATGACTCAAAATCTTCCATTATTCATGTGAATAAACAGTTAATTCATTTGAAATTGTGGGACTTTAATATATACAAATGGGGGGGGGGGGGTGTATACTTGTTTGCAATGACAAAATATTTCAAATATCAGGTTTAGTTTGATCAGGAATTGTGTTTATTTTTAAATGATAAAACAATTTCTTTTTAGAAAATGGATTTGGTTTATTTACCTAATTAAGACTGATAATTACACAATGCAAATACAACTAAGAAAGATCATTGTTGAAAATGTACTTGCCATTTCAAAATAAGTATATGCAGAATGTAAAAACATCTTCACAGGATTGCTGTAGTCTTGCAAATTAAACACAAGAGCAGCCGTGGCATTATTAATGCAAGATTTCTTGTATGTGCATATTACCAGCAGCATACAGTTTAGAAATATTTGTCCCAACATTCTCTTTTAAGTACATCAAGATTCAGGTATTTTTAACTAAAGACATCTTTATAAAAACTGTACACATTGTTTCCTGTGTTATTACCTGTTCCCATTGTTTATTTATTGCTTGTTGTTTATTGTGTGTGACCTAAATATTTCACCTTGGTAACACACAATGACAAAAAAATATTCTTGATTCTTGATTTCACCACAAAGGCAGAGGACAAGTATTAAGACATAAATGTCAGAGCAGCCTTTCCAGCCATTGCAGTTGAAAGGTTACTGGACATTTACATTTCAGAAGTTTTGTGTTGTCTTGCTCTCAATCACTCAGAAGAAATGTTTGTACGAGAAATGGAAGCTCTGTCATTTTAAATTCAACTCTCTGTCCATCAAAACCTCTCTGACAGCGCTGCGGACAAAGCACACAGAGCTTTCTGCCTTGCTATTCCTTCAAAGCACTTGTTAAAGCTATGCACTCTGAGACTGATATTGTTTCACAATACATACTTACCTCCTTATTTATTTGCACAAGCGTTTAAGATGTGTAGTAAGACTTTGTTATTGCAGTAGTATAATCTTACCCTCAATAACGGTATAAAAGCAAACCTTAAATTTGTGTACATTTATTGAGTTGGGATAAAAAGTGTTTGTCCATGATATCGCTAGTGCCAGAAATGGTAACAATAAAAGAAATGTAACTGAAGTTTTTCTTTAAATTTGTACTTTAGTTTTTTGTTTTGTTTTTTGAAGGAAATAAATGTCTGAGAATTTTTTCATTACTGATCCTCTGTGTTTCCCTAGAGAATAAAATGACCCTTATCCCCCTTTGGAAATGACAGGAAAACATGTAGATATGTGTTCATCTTCAGATGCCAGGATTGGCTACAAAAAAGTTGCTACCAATCTGAACTTTCATAAATTTCCATTCAGAGTGATACATAAGATTTAAAACAAATGGAACAATGAGGGGAACCAGATCTCCTGTCTTGAGTTCTAAGTTCATTAAAACATCACACTAAGTTTTTCCAAATAAAAGTTTTGCATGTCCTATTCAGATGCTGTAAGTGTGTAACTTTCTCTAGTGAAGTGTAGGTGTTTATTATAGGTGTATAAAAGGGTATCAGCTCTTCACGGTTTACATGCTGTTGTATCTGCAAATTGGACTCCTTTTCTGAACAAAGACAGCACGTAGTTCTTGAGTTACTTACTGTTCTTACAAAAAAATTGAAGAAACATGAACCATGAGCCATTTGGGTAGCAGAATTTAGCATTTTTCAACCTGAAAAAGACAGGTTCTAAGCAAATTTAAGCCTTTTCAAAATAACTATGACTAACCACTCAGAACTGGGGCAGGAGAGGGGTTTGTGAGCTACAATAACGTGGAATTCAGACCAAAGCATTGTAGTTCCACTTTATATAGACCACACCTGAATGATTTCAATGTGAAAAGGAAGAAATTAAAAAGCATGATGTGTACCTGTTAAGTTGGCACCTCATTCTTAGCTTCTTATCCGCACAAAACTAATGGCCTTTTTCAGGTTCCCTGAGTTTGTACAGAACTTTGATTTAAAATTTAAAGTGTTTGGTTTTTTTGTTAAATTACTGTATAAGATTTGTTAAACTTTTTTTTCTGTATATTTTTTCCCCCAATGATTATTATGCAATAAGTACACCTTAGATATGGCAAATACACCAACTATGATTTGGAATAGTCCAGAGCTCTCCAACCAGGAACCTTAGCCTTTTTGGCCCTCCACAAACGGTCTTAATACCTTTATGATATACATCAAGCAGGAGTTTTAAATATAAAGATACCAAAAAATAGTAATAATAATAATTTCAGCAAATCTATCTTTTTTCGTGTTTGTGGAATCTAAAACCTGGGCATGGGAATGAATTTGAATTGAGTATGGAGAGAGACTTTCGGTTGGCCTCGAGTGTTTAGTCTTGGGTGTTGGACAGGAGGCTCGAACTGATTGTTGAAGATCAGATCCACGAAGAGCAATGCGGCTTTCACCTGAGCCGTAAAACAGTGGACCAGATCTTTACCCTGGCAAATTTGCTGTAGGGATTATGGAAGTATGCTTCTCTGCTTTATATGTGGATCTGGAGAAGGCCTATGACCGTGTTCCCCGAGGTATTTTGTGGGAGGGGCTGCGGGAATATGGGGTAACTTGACAGCTTTTGAGAGCAGTGCAGTCCTTGAATGTCCAGAATTAAATGTACACTATACCAGCCACTTGGTTGTGGCGTTCCATGTATTCCTTTCCTGCTAGTATCTTACTTCCTGCTGTGAGATGCTGTATGGTTTCTGGGGCCTCTTTGCATAGCCTTCACCTGGGATCTTGCCTGGTGTGGTAGATCTGGGTCTTTATTGCTCTGGTGCTCAAGGCCTTCTCCTGTGCTGCCATGAATTCTTCAAAACATAGGTTCATAAATGGCTGTAGGTTATAAAAGGCATCTGGGCTACTCATAGTCCGGATGGATATGAATATTATTCACTTATATTATGGCCAGCATCTTTCAAACAGAGTTTGTAGTTTAAAAACAACGTTATTCTGTTGGTGAAAAGAAAAAAAAGGGATTTTTTAGTTTTCTCTCAAACTTGCTTCCACTCTCACCCTTTTCATTCAATAGTTGAACCAAATATTGTGTCTTGTACCTAATATTTTAAGCTAAATTTATCGGCATAGCCTTTAGTTGAATGGTGACAAGTCTGAATGATGACCTAAATATGTACCTCTGACCAGCCTGCACACTGAGTACGGAGGCAGAGAGCAGGTAGAAAAATCTCTCAAGCTCACTAAAAGGAATTGATAGTCTCTATAACAGCTAATTATTTTTAATGCTTTTTTGCACATCTTTACAAGAGGTTGCCGATAACTGTGGATGGTGATGTTTACAGTAGTCTTATATTTACTTTCAAATTAACCTTGCATTAAAGCATTTAAAAAGGTTTGACCCTACCCAGCAGCCATAGGATGTAAGGAATGTTGCACTGTTGACAGGTCAGCATTTCACTGGAGACTATTAAACTGTTTTTATTATTGTAAGTCAACAAATTGGTCTCTGTAAGTGCTTTCTGAGATTTAATACTCCAAACAGCACACCATCCATCTTCATGTAGTATTTAGTCAAGAAGTATGGTAGCTTATAATGAAAACTGTGACAATTAATGACTTAGTGTTTAAAAAAAAAATCCCCAAGCAGCACACAATTCAACTGCTAAGAATAAAATATGACAAAAAAATCACAGTCACAATGTAATAACGACTAAGCCTGTAATAGCCTTTGCCTTGTACTACTTTGAATTTAACTACACCCTGTCAAGAAATACTTTGGTCTGCTGATGTGATATTTCAATAATTTCTTTAGATAGAGCAAATGGAAAGACCACAGAAAAAATTGATATGTAGCTGTCTCTGCTGAGCTGTAGGATGACATTAATGAAAGTTCAGCCGCTTTTGTGTTGTCAAATCTTTGTTTTGAGACTAATTTGCTCCTTTGTTTCATTTATTGATTTGTTCTGTTAAATATTCATCATTCCAGAATTAGATGTTCTTGTGTTTGCAGAGCAATGTCCCCCAATTACAGTGTTCTGAAAATACACACGGAATGAAAATGTTGCCAATTCCTAAAGACTTACACTGTCATTCAGTCTGTCAGATGAGGATTTGACAATGCAGTGTTGGTAAGAAAGTTTTAATTGTGGTCCTCAGATGACTCAGACAGCTGATTGACATATTAATAGAAGTTATAAAGCCTACACTTTGGGATTATTGAAACTTTTTTTTCTCTCCCTCTGACAGTACTGTTGAACATTAAATAGGATGACATTTCTTCCATTTTTTTTCTTTCCTAACTGTATTGATCCCATACTTGGCATTTGCATGAAAATTATTTGTTGTTTTAATTTTTTTACAGTTTCAGAAGAATCTCCATCAATCATAGTTTTACTGAAAGATTTATCAATTTCAGTAACTTAATCACTAAGTGAAACTCATAGATGGAATAGATTTTTTACACACAGAGTATTATGTTTCAAATGTTTACTTTTGTTAATTACAATTATGACTTGCAAATATTGGGATCCCAAAATTTAATTTCTAGGAACATTAGAATATTACACAAACCGACTTCAGCTGCTGAAAGCAGCCTTCAGGTCCCCTGCAATGTTAAAGCTGGTGTCTCTGATGTCCCTATGGACAAACCTCCATATCTTTACTGTAGATTTAAGGTTAGGCCAGTTTGCTGCAGCAGCTCCAAAGCTTATTTTAAAGCTTAGCATCAGATGGAAATATAAACAGCTGTACAACGTCCAGGTAGATAAATGCGCTGATTTTAGCTGTTACAAAACAGAGTTGACCAACACCAGTAAAACCAAAAAATGATTTAAATTTAAAAACAAGGCTTGGCAAAACTGAGCTAAAGTGTCTAGTAGTCTCTGGGTCAAAGAATGTGACCTTTGTGGTAGTTGGAGTCCATGACCTGGATGTGTCTGTGTTTGGTGGGTCTTGAAGCTCTGACTCCAGCTGCAGCTAACTCCTGAATCCCTCCTAAATGTTTAAATGGGTTTTGCTATGCTACCCACTCCTTGCTGAGGCTGAGGTTGTTGCAGTTGCTTGTAGCCCTAGTTCTACCAAACCTTTTCCTTCCACTTAACTTTCCAATAATATCCTTGGATACAGCACTCTGCAAGCCACAAGGAGCTTTATCTTTTATGGCTTACCCTCCTTCTGGAAGGCGTTAGTTACTGTCTGTAGGACAACTATCAAGTGAGCAGGCTTCTCGTGGTTGTGCTGACCAAAACATGGCTATACATTTTCTCAATTAAAAATCTAATTTCTTTAATTTTATATCATTTTCTAATTTTCTGATTCACTTTCAATAATTGATCGAAATTAACTTTTTAATAAGATTCTACTTAATTGAGATGCGCTGTTAATCATGGCATAGAAACCGAATTTGTGACGATAGGCTTTGCTTTTTTTTGACTAAATGACGGAAAGAAACACGAAAAGAATAAAGCAAAATATTGTAAAGCAGAGAAGTAATTTTGCTTTCTATACTAATATCCAAGCATTTCTCTTTTTGTCTCCAATAACAGAGCTTTTGTCAGCTTGCCATGAGCTCCGGTGCCGCTATGGCTGTGTGATGACGAGAAACGGCACCTTCTGTTTCTGCGCTGACGGCTTTGAAGTCGGCGAGGATGGGACGAGCTGCAGAGGTAAGTTTCTGAATAGTATAGCCGAGAGGGGCCTTCATACCGTGGAGCCCTCAGCTCCCACCCCCCCACCAGCACCACCAACAACAACAATCTTTCCATTTGGCCTCATCCAGACTCCTTTCAGATGAATAAGCAGGAGCTGCAGGGTATGTGAGAACCAACTCTCTGCAGGGAGGGCCTCGTGCATGCAGCGTTCCCACATCAGAATGCATCCATCGTTATGCACATATTGTTTATACAACATAGTTTTTTTTTCCTGTGTGCTTCTTCTTTCTGCTTAAATGCCCTTCACACATACCAAAGGCCATGTTTCCAGCAGAAAAAGAGGACTTTGCACATACTCATGTTGAAGATATGAATTATAATTGCCTGATTATGCTGGTAGAGGAAGTGTATCAAACTTGCTGGACTGCCTGGATTTGATGAAGTTGGAGAATGTGTGGTTCATTGGCTATTGCAACCACAAAAAT
This sequence comes from Fundulus heteroclitus, assembly GCF_011125445.2. NCBI lineage: Eukaryota > Metazoa > Chordata > Actinopteri > Cyprinodontiformes > Fundulidae > Fundulus > Fundulus heteroclitus. Next base: position 35,876,811 of record NC_046367.1, on the reverse strand, counting down.
GGCTTATTGGTAACAAAAGTAATTATACCTGAAGTACCAGACAGAGGCAGCATTTGCTTTGCTTTATGTATTTGGGTCATGTTTGAGAACACCTAATTTGTTACAAATGACTCTCTTCCCTTTTTTCCATAAGATCATGATGAATGTGCCATGTATGGTGCGTGCAGCCAAACCTGCACGAACACCTACGGGTCATACAGATGCAGCTGCACAGAGGGATACATCCTGCAGCCTGACAGGATATCTTGCAGAGCCAAACAAGGTGAGCGGCGCACTTGCATGCATGAAACAATGTAATCTGCATAGCACATATGTTTCACTTCTATTAATAAACAGGCCGGAATTCCAGCTTATCAAGGCTTCGATCTTTGCGAGAAACGGCGGGGCAAGATGAATGTGGTTTAGCACTGACCACATCCATCACCCGCACGGGAACGAGTAGATCTGGTGAGGCCAGGATAATGATAAAATTAATGACCATGAGATTTTACAGAGGGTGCCGTGTGCAGTATTTGTTCGGAGACAATAACTGATTTATGTTAATAGCTGTTGTCGGATCTATAGTGAATGTGTCCCAGAAGGTAAAGGCAATCTGCTAATTGTTGAAATTAGGTGCTTAAGAAAGAGCCTGTGTTCAGGTGATCTGTCACACGCATGTTGATAAGTCTAACTAATTTGGTTGTGCAGTTTTATATTAACATTGAGCATTTTTCTGCCCCCCCCCCCCCCCCCATTTTTAAGATAGACAGATAGTACCTATAGTTTTGAGATACCCGGACCACCTTGTTGGGCATAACATCACTGTTTTAGCTTTTAATCACTGTGACTTGTGTCCCGTGAGGAATAAACTGAATACGATTATCCATACACTTAACTGAATCCAATGCTCACATGCTTTAGTGTCAATTTAACAGAGAATGATAGTGGTAGGCGTGCAACTATGGGGTTATCATTAGCTGCAAAGGCTCATGAATACAGATCTGTATTAGAGCTGTGAGAGGCCAAAAGATGAGAGGCAGCAGGGTATGAAGACCACAATTGTATGCTGAACGAAGAACCGAAGTTAAAACACACATTTTTTTCTTTTAGCGGTTTAATCTTTATCCACCCATTAGATTCAGACTAAAGTGAAGGTGTTTTGTTTTTTTTCTTACACAACTCTGTTGGTTTTCATCCAGATTAAAGTTGTTGCAAATCAAAATTTTATTCACTTTCAGGTTTGAAACATTTTTTTTTTCAATAGACACTAAATATATTTATTGACAAGCCTGTTGTGAAGGCCCAGAAGGATCCTTAAAAACATCAGGCCGACTGCACTCTCAGCCAATTTACTTTCAGTAAGATAACTTGAAAAAACAGATTGCAGATACACTTGTCAATACTTTCCTACCTTTACCATCCCCAGTTGATCTGTGCTAAATGCATTGAACCAATCAAAGCAAGACCTTTGATGCCCAATTTAGTGTTTATAGCCACAGTATGATGTCACAATTAATCATGCCCTAATCTCCTCATTTTCATTACAGCCACAAATTTCAATCTATTTTTGATAGAGCATTTATGTTACAATTTGGAAAATTGTGAACTAAAACAAAGTTGTTTCTTCTTTGTTTTTGTTTTTTTCAAATCTGAAATATGTGGCCTACCAGTATAGCTCCCTTTACTCTGATACCCATAAATAAAATGGACTTCAGCCAGTTGATTTCAGAAGCCACCTAATTAATAGTGTGCACCTGTGTATAAATAATCTCTGTGTGAATAATCCGTTCATACCTCTGAGGTTCGTTAAAGAACGTTATGGACAAAGTCAGTTTGCAAACCAACACGCCAAGCTGTTCAATCCATCATCCTGAAAAGGCAACCGCAAACTCACCACGGTAACTTTAACAACGCTGGAGGAGCTGCAGGGAATCCACAGCTCAGATCAGTCATCGTCTCTCAATCCACAACAATTTGCCCTTTAGGATGGGTGGCAAGAAGTAATCTGTAGCTGAAAGAAAGCTGTAGGAACATTTGAGTTTTCCAAAGAACATGTTGTGGACACACCAAACAAGCGGAAGAAGGTGCTCTCATCAGATTAGACCAGGGGTCACCAACCTTTTAGAAGTTGAGAGCTACTTCATTGGCACTGTGTCAAAAGAAGGGCTACCTGTACTGACCTTTGAACTAAAAGAGCTCACCTTAACTTTGTTATATAAACATGCTTTTTCAATACATTTATCATTTTAAATCTATGTAAACACAAGTATGATTAAAAAGGAAGAGCAGCTAAATAAAATAAAATTTTAGATGCAGCTCACTGAAGGGGGTTTGCTATTTTTGAACAGGCTTGAGGGCACCACATGTGGTCCTTATATAAAATGTCCTCTTGTGATCCACATATAAAATCCCAATAAATACGTTAAAGTTTGGGTTTTTTACATGTGACAAAGAGTGAATACGTTCAAGGAGTACCATAATCACTTTTACACGATGCTGTACAATGCCTACATTCATGGGAATAAAGTTGTATGGAATGCCACTAGATCACAACTGTTAATTTATTTTAAGTGGTTCGTCATTAGTTTATGTCTTGACAGAATAAAACAACAGTTCCTGCTCTATGCTGGATTTGAGCAGACCTCGCTCAAAATGTCTGAGCATGCCAGTGTCTTAGAAAAACTGTGTCTGAGTCATGCACCAGCAGTTATGTGAACCGACATTCTGATTTATTGCGTGTATTAGGAGAGCAGCCCTTGACTTGAACTTGTGTGGGAGATTGGGATAAATAGGGTCGCTTTTAAGAGGGTGAACCTGATGTCAGTGAATGTGCACGGTCAATTAAACCCATAAAAGCAGCTTATTTCTGTTTTTATTTATTTAATTTTTTACAACCATGGTCTGTTGCAGGAGGAGTGGGGTTGGGAAAAAAGTGCACCCTTTTCCACCTGAGGTGTTACTTGTTACTTTTGGTTTCAGAATTTAGTTTGTTCAACTTTGTGCTTTTATAAAAAAAAAATAAAAAAATTGTCTGCTATATTAGTGGATAATTAAATCTTAACTTTTACTGTGTAGGACTGAAAATATTTTGAGCTTTACAAAGCACAATTTATTTAGTTTTTGTTAAAAAAATATCCTGTCGTTTTTATTCAAACATCAGTAATTTCTTGCACAAAAAACACACACTGGCTTTCAAATGATGGACATCCAACAGTCCGTGTGGGAAAGTAAATTATACCCACAGGAGCTGGATGAATCAGCAAGCAGCTCTCTTCTGTAAAAACTGAAAAAAGTGGGTGAATGGCTTCACCTACTGAGTCTGCATTGTTCATATAGCCTGATAATAAATTGTTGCAATTAGGCGCTGTGTGATGAAGCGATCATGAACAGTCAAAACGCATCAGACAGCCTTTGTTTATATTTGAAAAAAAATTATATTTCAGTATGTGTTTATTGGTTTGTATAAAGTATAATTATAATTAGAAATATGTTGTATAAAACAGTACTGCTTATGACCAGAACAAAATAAGTTATTTTAAGATATGAAAGTAAGATACATGAACAAACCCTTAAATGTTTCAGTTCAACTGGATTTAACTGTAATTGGCAGCACTTGCTGTTTCTAGCTAGCCATAAACACTGCCAAGAGTAAGTGGTAATAAAGTGCGCAATACCTTTTTTTTTATTTACAGGGTTATGATTTGAACCATTATGCTGTTGATTAACGGCAGAGGTTCCATGACTGTCTGTACAGTCATGGGAGAAAAAAAAACAACTAAGTATGCACCATTATTCAGTAGCCTGTAGAACCACCATTAGGAGCAATTACTTTAAGTAGTCAGTTTTTGTATGACTTTTATCCATCTCACTTTGCTGAAGAGGACATTTGGGGTCTGTCCTCTTTGCAACGAAGCAACAGATCATTGAAGTTTGCAAACATGTACTCATGCACTGCTTTCCTAATTTCCCACCACAGCCTTTTAATATAGTAGAAATCTGGATTTCAGCCATTCTGTTGTTATCAAGATCCTGTGGTCAGGCAGATGACCATAAATCTGCCTTAAACTCTACATTATCTTGGTCTAAAGAAGAGTTCATGGTTGGCTCAATGACTGCACAGCAACCACGCTGCAAATCAAGTCAGAATCCTCACCAGTCCACCCCTGTACTTGACAATTGACTTACCCTGTGAGTGCTAAATGTCTGTGATATATAACGTGATACATCATGGTTAAACATCTCTTCTTCGCCCACTCCTTCGTGCAAATTGTTCAAGAACTTTTCTGGTTTATCTAGATGCATTTTTGCAAACTCAATATGATCTGCCATTTTTTTCTTTAAGAAAAGCTTTTTCCTTGCAAACTCATGTTATAATTTCAGACTTCCTACTGTACTGTAGTTAAGTTTTACATTCAATGGAATAACTGCAGAGTGCTGATTGTAAGATGAAGTGCTTAGTTTTTATTTTATTTTTTAATTTCTGAGAACATGCATAGTCAGACATTATTTTTCACTTTCTCAATATTATGCTTTTTGAAGTATTAAAAATATCCTGATTTTTTCACACTAGATCTTGTATTGCATTTAGACAATACTTGAAGTTGTATTTACAGCATATTTATTCATTTATTTTTTTACTTGAAAAATTCATTAGTTCTAATAGCTGTTGTTCTCGTAGGAATTTGTTTATCACAATATGACAAAATTACATGCCCAGTAGACACCCTAACACTTGCATTTATGTTCCCAAAATGATTCTATGATACTTTTAGGGAGTTAAATCAAAATTGTGTTGTTGCATTATTCACTGCCAAGTTCTTTTTCATAGGAGTGTGTATATTTCACAAGGTTCTGTTTGAAAACAGAGACTAGTCCCCTAATGTCTGCATTCAAGGCAAAAGATCTTGGGCATGCATAAAGACAAAAGAAAGGTTTTTATTAATGCAGATTATTATGACCTGCAATGGTAGAATCTGAATGTCACCCATCTCCTCACAGTACGATCATTCTTATCGTTGATCGATTATGAAGCATTGACCCTTAAAAAAAAAAAAAATCCTAATTTATGTAGCTTAAGAATTTAAACAAAACTGCAAACATGTGGGCTGGATATTAAAAGATAAACACGAGACAAGAGAACAGCATTTCATTGGCATTTGAATCTTAAGTATAACTTAGAAGATAGTTGTAAAACAACTACACATCTTTAGGTTCTAAATCACTAGTACTAAAGTTCTCTATTTATTGTTTTCCAGGTGTTTTCTATTTCAGTGATTAGTCAAAGAACACGTAGCACTGATTTGTTGGGTTTTGTCTGTGCCAAGTGCATTTCCAGTTAGATTAAAACCAGAGAACTATCTATCGTTGAGAAACAAGCAGCTGTAAAGCCGAGAAAAGATGGAAAAATCAATCAGAGCCATTGCACAAACATTGGCCAGTTAAATAATTTAGAATGTCCTGAAGAAAAAAAGAAACTACTGGAGCACGAACTGAAAGACGTTGAACGGGTATACCAGAGATACCATTGCCAGTCGACGACAGAGACATTGTGAGAGCTTTAAAGCAAAACCCTACAATAACTATTAGTGACATAAGAGAACCCCACTAGACAGCAAAAATAAAAGTATTATGAAATACTGTCTGTAGAGGACTCTTTCAGAAGATGCATACCCTCATTAGCAAAAATAGGTTGGTCAGACTGGAATTTGGCTAACAATAAAGATATGAGCTTAAAAAAAATCAGACAATGCTTTTTGGACCAGTTTTCAACCTTTACTCTTTAGTAAAGTGACGGAAATGTTAAAGATTGGAGATTGAACTTGACCCCTGATATTAAAGCTCATCACTGAAGCTCAGTAATTGTGATATCATAGATTGGGCTTGCATGACTTTTTTTTAGCTCAGTAATCCTCTTTGACGATTTCACAACAAAATAGCAACAAAGTGTAAATGAAAAAAAAATGTAGAGTGAAAGTTCAATGATGGATGCAACTAAACTGTTTGGTAGATACTTCATAATGCAGGTAAGATGATGACCCAATACAACAAATCAGAGCAATCAATCAAAACTATATTTATAAAGTGCTTTAAAGAACCATAGGTTACCCAAGGTGCTGCGTATAGGTGAATACAAATACAAAATTCAACCATAATAAAAATCATTAAGCAACAACAATAAAAATAATAAAATAAGCAATAAAATACAAACAAAAAATAATAATTTGCCTAATAATTGTGTGGACCACAGTGGAAGCATGTAAGGAGAACATAAAATCGGACCTAAAATGGAGTCTTACACATAAGGCCCTGCACTTAAGTGGGACCTCATTGAAAGAACACTGTCCAAGTTAGAAAAAAAATCTTCTGTCAAACAATTAAGACTCAAACCATTTAAGAGCTGTTCCATTCATATCAAGAGACTGCTCCAGTGGAGATAAAAATAAAGAAAACCGCCATAATCCACTGTATTGGAAGGCAGCAGGTAGATCAAGAAGAATTAAAACAGCAGATGCTACGGAATCATCAATTCACAAAGAAGTTAGAGGTTTTGCAATGGCTAAGTCAATACCTAAACCTAAACCTCAGAGCATGCATTGTTCCTGCTGTATATGAAACTAGAGGACTTGTCTCGCAATAAAGCAACAACTGAAAGAGTTATTGGTTTAGTTATTTCAAGCAAATGATTTGCTATTAGAAAGCAAGTATTACTCACTTTATTCTATTTTGAGTCAATCTGTACCAACAATGTTGTTTTTGAACAAAAATGTTCAGGTCAAACTACACATGATAGCGTTTTTTTTGAGTTGTGTATTAGATTAGGATGTAAATGTCTGGAAATAAAAGTTGACATTTTGATATCTCGTCTCATATAGCTCATCTATTGTTCTCAAACCCCAATTTTTGCAGTCCAAATCGCAAAAACAAATTAAAAAAAAGTTTCAAAACATTGGATAAGTCAGGAATTTTTAACATATCCTAAAAAAGTGTTCAATCTGTAAAAGATGTATCCTCCATAGGGTTATATGTAGAAAATACATAAACCGTGAAGCTGTCAGAAACATTTGACTGTCCTCTGATGGTGATATGAGGACAAAGAGCAATTATTGAAGCCTCTCAAAGTCCACTGCATGGTGGAAAAACAACCAGCCGTTTGTGTGATGATTTGAGAGTAAGAGAACAGCTTGCCTGCTGATGCTGAGTTCCTGGGTGAAAATTGTGCTCCTGAAATAAATAAACAATTTTCCTTCCTTTGTTTTTTTTTTTTCTCCTCCTATTTTAGATCCTGGTGACAGCCATCCAATGCTTCTTATTGGTGGCTCTGATCGTATTGTCGTCACCCATCTAAATGGAACGGGTCTTCAGCCCCTGAGGTCCCTAAGTGTAAATGGAACGCTGGCATTGGATTTCCAGCACAGCCAGGAAAGGGTATGCTGGGCGCTGTCTACAGAGTCCTCTGGGCAGCTCCGCTGCGCTGGAACAAGGAATCTGCGCGGGTTCACACGGGAACAGGAAATAAAGACACAACGGAGTATACAACGTATGCTTTTTTTTTTCTCCGTTCACAGTTCTTACTGTTACATAGTCCTTGCTTGCTACCACTCTCGTGATGGAATTAACTCACACTTCTCTCTCCCTTACATGAAAAAAAGGATAAAATTGCATTTTCTTTCAGCTGTGGCACGCATTAAAAAATGCTTTCTCATACATCAGCTGAGTATTATGTTGCTCCCGCTCTCTCTTCTCCACACTCTTACCTGCAAGGCGCCTCCAGCTCCTCATTATCTGTGGAGTTTAAGACAGGTTAGCCTAAGCAGTTTTGGGATTCACCTTCATCCTATAGCTGTCACTCCTGCCTGCAGGCGACAAAAGCATTTCTGCTTCTGAATTCCTTTTCTATTAAAGATCTTTGGAAACATAAATCACTAGCATTAGATTTAATTATCACCAATGCAGCTAATCATTTGCCCTTTCTTATTATTTAGTCATTTGTTATACAGGTTTTCTTAGCTAACAAACGTGTTTGAGAATACACTAAAGTGATATGATAATTTCAGGTTGGAAGAACTATCTGTAGCCATGGTAAAATTCAAATCAGTTCTGTGCCAGCTTTACACATCAAACCTAGTATTCGTAACATGGAAAACTGTCACTTCTGTGAAAGAAGATGTCTCTCAGGGGAGTGCTTGTAATTTATTAAAAATAGCCCTGTAATACTCTAAACAACAACATTGCGGCTCAAAACAGGCGTTTAATAAATACAGTGTTCACAATAAAAGCAGTTCTACATCACTAACCAGATCAGTCAGTGTTTTTGCTAAAACGTATAGCTCTACACGGCAAAAAGGTTATTACGTCTAGAAGAACAATAGCAAACCAACCCACCCTACAGTCACTATATGTGCAATTCTGATTGTTTTTGTGACTGGATCCTTAGTTGAAAGGGGGGAAATGTTAACGTAATATTATTGTAGAATTAAATCAGTAAAGTTCTTCATTGTCTGTAAAAAAAAAAAAAAAAAACTGATTTCAAACAGGTGACCATTATTTAAGAAAGGAGGCAGTAATTGTTGAAAAATGTGGCTACACTGCATTCCTCTTCAGAAATCTGAGTAAAATTGATCAATTAAAAAAAAAATCAGAATTACAAGGTAGTTTAAATGAAATATTTATTCAACATGTTAAGGAAACATAAATAATTGCCAAAAATGATGGGCTTCTTCGCTAATACGATCCCAGATGGTTTAAAATTGAATACCCAAAACAGAAAGACATAGAAGAAATCACAAAGCTACCATTCAAAAGGCTCAAAGAATAGCCAAAAATAACAATGACTAGCTAATCATCACCCCCAGCGCAATTAAAAAAGGTTTACAGATACCAGTAAGGCCTGTAACAGTCAGAAGACGCCTTTGTAAAGTGAAGCAGTTAGAAAGGCGAATGTGCAAAGTAACTTTTCTTTAAATGACATGGGCTGAAGAGGTTCTAGAGGTTTCAAATCAGTCAACAACATATTGACTGACATAAAGAGAAATAGTTGCAACATTTTTGCAGTGATGAAAACAAGACTGAATTCAAACCACGGTATGCTTTGGACACTGTGAAGCATGGCGGCTTAGGCAACATGAAATATTATTCTTTTCACACGATGGTGTTGAGCCTATTTATCACATATCAGATAAATTGGATCAGTTTGAATACATAAAGACATTATGCCTGTGAACAAATGTCAATGAGTGTCCTAACAAAACGATCACAAACATACCACTAAGCAGCATTTGCTTTCAGACTGCCAAGTTTATTGCTATGCTCTGTGCAGCCCTATTCCTGGACCTTGATCCAGTAGCAGACTTGGAAGGACACAAAAGATTGATCAGAGCCAAAACACAAATAACAAAAAATAAATAAATTACAATAATTCTGGGTTGGAACACCTGTTATCATTAAATGGTATAAATTCTTCTTCATGTTTTGCTTTGAAGAACTATAGATGCTTTGCTCACCTTTTAAAGACAATGCTGTTTATTTGGAACACAGCTGTATAATTATTAGGGAAACCAAGACTACTTGCAGTATGATGACTCAATAATTATATGTTAGCCTTCCTAAATTTGCTTCTTTTGGTTTCATACTTTTAAAAGATTGTTGCATTCATAAATATTTGTCTTCTTTGCAAAGTTACTTACCTTCCAATTATCTATCCATTACAGATGTGGAGCAAATGGCTATTGACTGGCTAACCGGAAACTTCTATTTTGTTGACCATGCCTCTGACAAGATATTTGTCTGCAACCATGCTGGGGACACATGTGTTACGATACTTCAACTAGACCTGCTGAATCCCAAAGGAATAGCCCTGGATCCTCTCATGGGGTGAGTGCACTGCAAACTAAGAAGCATACCCTCTCCTAAAGCTCCACCTGTTAACCCTCTATCATGCATTTTTTAATAAAAGCAAACCTAACACAAGGCTTAAAAAACTGCATTTCCTGGGACGTTGAAGTGTGAATGTCATTAGCTCAAATTTGCTAAATTAAAAACTGAAGTGAAGCAGAAATTCCAACAGGATTTAATTGTAAACTGTATCAGAAGCTGAAATGGAAGATGAGTAGGGTACTTTTATAGGCAATAGTGGAAAACGACTTTTTAATTAATGAATTACTTATTCATGAAACTTGGTAATTTCCTTAAACCTAATCTTCATGTCATAGTTAAATGTGAAAAGGTATTGTTAGTGTATCTACGTGTAACTCAATTCAAAAATACATATAGTTATTGCAAAAAAGCTTTAAAATAGATTGATCCTCAGTTTAAATTGATTATGAGCATTATTTTTTGTTAGTACAACTCTTTAATTTAGTTAATTCATATGTTTCCAGTTCACAACTAATTTCATATCAAAACATTTTACAAGACACAAATTAATACTAAAGATTCAGAGTAAGGCACAGACACACAAAAACACAGAAGCACTGTCTAGGTTACATTCCAGTGTTTCCAGCAGAAAATTGCTCAGGCGAGGCGGTGAGTTGGGGGGTGGGGGGGTGTTGGAGACGACAAGTTTTCCCAGCCATTCACTACGTATATGCACGCGCAAAAGCAACAACAAATCATGTTAACGTCAAATAAACATGCAAGCATATCGAGTTTGTTTTTTTGTTTTTTTTATGTTGGTGAGGCGGTAGCGTGAGTTTGGCGAGGCAGCCACCTCGCCAAGATAGCGCTGCGGGAAACCCTGCATTCTGTTTTAACTGAAAAAGTTAAACTAACCTAATGACCGCCATAGTTCCCTGAGGAACTTTGTTGAAAAAAGAAACACAGTTAAACAAAGTGCCGTGGGTTTTGAAAAACAAGATGCTGTTTCAATGGCTTTGCTCATTAAAGACACTTTATGTCACTTTACTGTCTGTGGGGCATTAGATGGATTTAATGTAATCAAATGGCTGAATGTTATGATCTTAAAATCATATCTGTCTGGGAGTGAAGTTAGTGGCCATCTATGAATACAAATGTTAAAGAGAAGACCCATGTTTAACACTAAGCTGAAACTCATATATGTTCTCTAAGCAGATCTATTTGGTTGGAATGACAATCTATAGATCCTCAACTTTCCCATGATATTTTAGTTTTCCCAAGTCTTTCTTCACACAAGGGTCCAAAGTCATGTGACCCATTTAAAGTTTGAGTAGCTTTGCTAGCAGAATGTAAGATGACATAGTTAAAGGAGCAATGATATATTTCACCACTAGATGGTGCTTGGTCTGTAGACCAAAACAAGGTGTATGACAAGCCGTGTGAGAGCCTTGCTGCAAGTGGCAACCTGGCCCCTCTTTCCCTTCTCGTGCATGGCCTTCTATGCGCATATTTGTAAAGGACAAAAACGGCAAAACAGCCTCACCTTTTGGAGGAACATTTTAAGTGAAGAGGTAAGTAACTCATAACTTGATAATGCTGTTAGTTGCTGGGGTGCTCTCCGCCATGTTGCACCTTAACTGTGCTTTTAGGGCAGCTGTTCACATGCACGTACATGAACACGCGGGCATGTACACGCACGGTCTGGCCCCGGTATTTAAACAAGAGACTGGAGAATAACGCAGACAGCTGTGGCGTGAAGTCATACTATAGTCCATCTGAAATATTACCTTTAGTTCTTCACATCATTATTTTTTATTTCTTTCTATCTAAAATTGTACTTATTGCTTCTTTAGATATATAGAAAAGTATACGTTTTATATATATATATATATATATATATATATATATATATATATTATTTATTAAGGAAACCTAGCAGACTATATTTAAAATCTTGACAAGCAGACTACTAGTTCTGATATTTATATATAAATATCAGAACTTATAAGAAACCTTGTCTTAAAAGATTGTAATGGCTAAAATAAGACACATTTTGCAGACATAGTTTGAGGTAAAAAAAAAAAAAAATATAGAAATGCATCCATAGTGGGAGAAACTCAACAGTGTGAAATCTATACTATTCATGTAATTATATGTTTTACATTTCTTGCCAAACCTGACCTCATTTTTATGTTTATCATTTTGGTGTGTAGAGAAGTGGATGCCATTGTCTTGGATCTGAGACAAGAAGTTTAAAATTCTTGATATAATGTTACCTGACAGTCGGACACATTTAAAGGATTGTATCAATGAAGATCTGTTGTAAAATTTTAAACTTGCCAAAAAAATACCTAAGAATTAAAGAAAAAATTAAAACTTTAAAATAGCTCTATATCTTTTGAATAATTTAATACTTGAATGGTGCCTTTAGCAGAACGTATGCTGAAATTGACAACATACAAAGAAGAGTAATGTTTTGAAGTTTTCTGATTACTCTTTTCATTTTTATGTGCAAAATTGTTACAAAATAACAAAACATAACACTTCATTTATAAAGCACCTTAAAATTTCTACGCAAGCTTCAAGTCAAAGTGCTACCCAGTGACATAAAAATATGCGTAAAAAAAGAGCACATAAGCAAGTTGTTGATGTATCACACTGGGTTGAAAATAGCCAGTGAAGGAGCCTATCCGATCTGTGTTCCAAAGTAGGATACGTTTTAAGACCTACCACCGCAATAGCTCTTTCCCCTCTTCCTCTTCCCCTTGTTTTTGGGATGTCCAAAAGCAATGATTCCACTGTTTTTAGTAAACAAGATCAGATGTGCGTATGCAGAGATTCTCACAAGTAGAATTTAGCATAAGAAACTTAAAATCATATAAAATAACTTAGAGGATCCCTATAGTGGGGATTTACTTCCTCTCTTATGGGTCAGCCTTTTTCCATTTGAGCTATGTAATTTGACAGGCAGCTAATGATGCCTTAGAAAGCCTGCCCAGACATTCATTTGTATTCACTGATGTTGCCACAGAAGAAAACGCCCCTGCTGGACCTTTTATCACCGGATGTTTGTCTCTAAAGATCGAGGAAAACACATTATACCCCCCTGTGAAAACTATAACAGCATGTGGTGGACTCTGTTCAGGATCACATTTGGGGCGGGGGGATTCTTAGCTTTTTAAGTATGATAGAGTAATGAAAAAATTTTCAAATCATTTAAGTAAACTGCATGCACCAGCTTTATCACACTGTGCACCAATTATCAACATCTCAGTCACTTTTGCATTTCTAAACTGCTTAGCCAGCAAAACCAAGCCCATTATATTACAGAGATTTGGCACCACACTTGAAGTCAAAGCAAAAGTTTAACAAAACCTTTTTTTTCTTTTTTGTCTTTGTGAGATTTTTAGGATCAGTCGGCTATCTGAAGACAAAGAGTGTTTAATTTAAGCCGTTTCTCATTGGAAAACATTTGTATCCAAACCTGGCTAAATTTGAGAGCACCTCGCAGCTGCTCCACACTACTTTTCTTACTCTGTTATGACCATCCCCTTAAGGCCATGACAAACAATATAAATCTTGCATGTTAACACCCTGCATAATTAATCTGAAAGTTGAAGCAGATGAAGCAGAACTGCATTACCACTTTGTGGGTTTTTCGTTTTGAAAAACCCTGCTTTATTCATCAACTTGGCCTGCTATTACGCCGGCGGGTCTAATCAAAATAATTTGCTGTTGGTTTCCTAATGGTATGACCAGTTTGGATTTGGTTGGCTGCGTCTCTGCTATCATTAAATGCAGTTCAGCTCCTGGTATACACTAAAGCTTCTGGTAAATACACAACGAAATTAGAGAACGTGTTTAAATTCTTCTTCATACCCCATTTTTAGACACTTTCTACTAATTAAGGTCACATGTTAGACCTACCTAACATACTTTCAGGTGTATACAATTTGCCATTTTTCTTTTAATAAGTACTTTCTACTCATGTTCAAAGGTGCCGTTTGTGATTAGAACGACAAATAGGCATGTGTTCATTGCGATTTTCTTTGTAATTATTATTTACCCATCACGTTTTAGTTGGCGGAATTGTCTGTCTGAAATAAATTCATTAATGAATTAATTAATTCATTCAAATTGTGAATCCTCCTTTTATTACTGTAACTCAGCATCAGTTGAAACTTGTTCTACTTTTGGGTTAATGGCTGGATTGACTATATAGGACAGAAAATGTCTGCACACTCCTACTGACTCTAATTGGTGAGAAATAGGTACAGCTGTTTCTGAAGAAGTGGGCCTGAGAGAGGTCTGTCAGCCTGGAGCAATGGAGTGAAAACAAAAGAAATGAGGGAGGTGTTAGATAGCAGCACAGCAGGAAGAACAGTGTTTATAGAATATGCCCTGCTTTGGCACTCCAATTTTTATCCTTGCTTGACTCTCCTGATGTCTGCCTGCCTCTCCTACCACTGGACACGGCATTTTAACTTTGCTATATAGGGAAGGCTTTTGATGGACAACCTTTTCTTCTTTTTGTCATTGAGAAAAGTGTTTGATTAATGACTTGGTTTGCCAAACTGCAAAATTCTTTTTAAGTAATACAACATTGTTTCTAGCCCTGGGACCTTTTCACATTTTTGTTAATAAAAAGTCAGAAATGTCAATATTTATTAGGTTTTCTGTGATAGACTAAAACAAAATAGCACACAATTATGAGGCGAAGGGAATATTGTATGCATTGTTTCAAAATGTATTCAAGAAATACAAAAAATCTGAAAAGTGTGAGATGCATTTTTATCCAGCCCCCTGATTTAATAGTTTCTAGAACCAACTTTAAAATCGGCGAGAAGTCTTTGGCATCAAGAGTCAGAATAAAATCCAGCAGCATTGCAAACAGTCGCAACAACATGTCCAGACTTTCTTAATGACTCAAATGTCTCAGAATATTAACTTAGACTCTTTGTAACATTTTCAAATCAGATTTTCTTGTTTCTTTATGGACCACTTGAAAATAGAACACTGCTGAATCTTAGACTTGCCACCTTTTAAAAAATGAAAAGAAGGAACGCCCACTGCGTCCCGAGTCACCCAACTCTCATGGGGTGGGGTGCCTGCAGCAATGGTATGTTTTATTTTATGCCTGTTTTTTTTTTTTTTTTTTTTTTTAAGGGGTGATCAAAAAGCAACTAGTCATACGTAAAGCTTGAAATACTTTATTAGCAATGAACACTTTATTGGGAAACATCGCTGCATATAAAGTACTCTTATGTTAGGTTAAATAAACCCTTAATGTTATACATCTCTATTTAACAAACAACGAAAAACTGTGTGCAGCCTTATGTACACAATTTAGTTATTGCATAATATAGCTAGTTAATGAAATATTGTATAATTTACCACATGACCTTTGTATTAGTACTAAAGTTGATCTGATTTTACGTTACGTTGCACTTTTGAGAAATCAACAGAAAAATGGAGAACTTAAAGTAACTTTTAAAATGCATAACTGTTGCTGCTGTCAGGACTGTCTTTCTGAACTCTAGGTAGGTTTTTACCTAAAGAGGGAAATCCACAATGAACAAAAACGCTTGTACACAAGGTTACCTGCTTATTCAAAACAGAAGAAAAATGCAAAACATTACTCCTTCTCTCGACATTCTTGGGTTTATCTCAAACTGTTGTGTTTCTTGTTGCCTGTGGAGCAGACACAAGATTTAAAGAGTCAACAAATTTCCCTCTATTTCTCACTGAGTTACTTCTTTTTCCAAGTGTACTTGTTAGTCCTTGCAGCATTGAGTAATACTTATCTGTCAAAGCGCTATTGTGAAACTCTGAACAGTTCTGCTTAAAGTTGAGAATGATCAGGAGCTCACTCGTCACGAGCTTCACAGAGCACCTCGTTGTGCAGTCACTGCATTTCTTGGCCATTATGAAATATATTCTATCCTGCGTCCTCAGTATTTCCTTTCTTTCGCTTTGTTCAATGTTAGATTTAGCACTGGTCTGTGTTACAGACATGTATTGGACATCTATGAAATTCTGGAACAAATCACAACATTTAACTGTCAGATAAGGGGTTACCTCTAAAGACCGGCACTTAACATCGGTATTTATACTGTATAAAAAGATGTATCTACTGATTTGCTATCTGTTGAAGGCAACTGGTTGCACTGGACTTTATTTTGGCGTACGAGAGCAAAAGATGGTGAATAAACATGCACAGGACAGTTTTCAGGTTATTATGTTTAAAATATGTTCAAATGTATGTATAATTTTCCTTATATAAGGATTACTTTATGTTGGTCCATCTCATAAAATGCCTCAATAAAAATAAATTGAGGCAAAGTAACAATATTTTAAAAAGTTTGAAGGCTATGACTACTTTTACAAGGTGCTCTATTACTATGAGAATATGGATTTGATAAAGCTTTCACACAAAGCGTCTGATAGATGGGTCGTAAAAATCAAGATTTTATTATTGATTGAAACCTCTGAGTCATCTTTGTAACTGGAAATGTGGTAAATAATTGTAAAAAACAAAAAAGTTGGCATACATACTAACAATTGTTTTGTAATTTATTTAACGAGTATGTTTTAAATGCAATAAAGAAAATATGCATTTCTTCAGTGGTTATCAATGAAGCAGAGTATTCTTTTAGAAGCTTGGGGATCAAACAGCTCTTGAAAGGGAAACACCCCCTGCTACATCTCTTAAGAAGAGCAGGGGGCTTTCCTTATGAATCACGGAAACTCCTTGATCGGCAATGTCTTCTCCCTGGGCTCAGTCAGTTCAGTCTCCATAGTAACCAACCATTGTACTGGCCAAGACAGGAACCGGTCCCAACAATTTCCATTACCACTTCTGGTTTTAACTCAAATATGCGCCACAGCACTAGGGCATAAGGGTGTTGCTTAGACAGACTTTATTGCCATTGAACTGCACATTCAAAATGTACATTTGAGGGAAATCTTGTGGCAAGGCTCTGAGTAAAAACAGAAGACCAAAGCACTGCCAACATTCCCAGTATATCCAGCATGATTCAGACACAATATAGATGCAATAGCGATGGCCACAACAAAGAACACAGTAGTTATCTACTTGCAGCTGTACATATTCAGTCATGTTATCTAAGAGAAGAAGAACATTAGCAGGCTTTGCATTGAATTCTCCAGGTCATCCTGGACAGTTGGGAAGTCTAGACGAGGATTTACTTAGCTTATTCCTTTGTTAATGTAATGTTTGTTGTTTCCTATGTAACATTTCCCTCTGCAATGTTTTTTCTGTTCATGTACAGCACTTTGAATTGTATTGTTACTGAAAACTGCTATGTAAATAAACTTGCCTTGCCTTAAGGTGGCTCATCAATATGCAACTCCTCCCCTTAATAATTATAATATGACATGCGTAATTGTTTAAACATTTTATTGCCTCCAGATTCTTATTTGATGCTATCTCTGATGGTCAACGTTTCACTTGCTCCATGAATCACCCCCTCAACCGAAACACCATCTCTTTTTCAAACGTATCTGTCGGTGAAGTTTCAGAAGCTCAGAAGGGTCTCAATCCTGACATATATGTAGGCCTGGTTTGCTAAACGATTCTCATTCCATTTTAAACCTTTGTATTTTAGCAAACATTTTGAAAAAATAGTTAATAATCATCTTAAAGAATATTTGTGCACAGCTAATATCTTGTCATGTCATCAGTCTGGTTTCAGGAAACAGTAACGTCCAGTTACAGCAACTACAAAACTTGTAAATGACATTATTGAAGCCTTGGATGCTAATCATTACTGTGTTGCTCTTTTCGTTGACATGTCTAAGGTGTTTGATTCCACTGATTATGTTATCCCTTGTCATAAACTGTCTGATATTGCATTATCAGATAGTGCTGTAAGTTGGTTTTCTATTGTCTCTCAAATTGTAGACAATGTGCAACACAGTCGTCTGTCATTGGATTACTTAAACATCACAAAAGATATGCCTCAGGATTAAATTTTAGATGCAGCTCTTTTCAACTTATGTAAACAATGTTGGTAGAAATATTACTGATGTTTGCACACATTTTTATGCTGATGACCATAGACATTATATGGGTAGAATTCCTATGGACTGGTGCTGCCTAGTGGAAAAGACATTTCAGCATGCCCACCATCTTGGATGCTTCTCTCACGTGACCCCACTGCCTTTATTTGCACTGAGGAAGTTGAGCTGTTTGCCCAACTAAATTAAATCACAATTCCCCAATTTCTTACCTGATTTTCACTGCATGGGGCCAAAAAACCCTTTCCTGGAGCTTGAAAGGTAGCTTTAAAAATTTGACAAATATTTCAGAAGAAAACTGAGACCTGTTCAAATTACTCATGTATTAAATGATGGCTCGTGATTAAAGATCAATATATTGTGGAAATATGACAGAGACCCACTGAAGTGCTGTTGTTTCATAAGAGCTTTCACAGATAATTTGTATTTGCACAAAACTCTGACAAGCTTAACAAAAACAACAAGAAGTCAACCTGAACCCTTAAAGATGATCCCAGCTTTGAACGATTATACATAATTATTTTACATTTATTTATTTACTCAGTAATAAAAATATTTGAAGTAATTTACAATTAAAATGATGTGTCAATTTTGTTTAAAAGGCTCACAGATGGCAGTAAGCATTATACTATGTCTTTTGATCTTTATTATTGAAGTTCAGTATGGAAACCAGTGATCTGAATGAAATAATTAAACTATTAACTGTCTCTAATGTTTGAAAATCATGCAAAGAAAAATAATAGCCTTCTCTATTATTTATTCTATGTTTAGCCAGTCTTCCTCAGTCTTCTTTTCATGGTGAGACCCATGCAACTTTTTTGCTGCTCCCATGCAGTTTATGAATCATGGGGGCTCATTTCCAGGATTCATGTGGATCTTGTTCCAACTGTGAAATAAATACAAAATCAGCAAAATTCTTAATTCCAGGAAGCAATCATTGATATGCCAAATAGAAGCTCACCTGTTTGGGGGCCTGGGGTTCCTGCTGACATAGACAGCTTATCTCTGCAGCCAGGTCTAAGGTTCAGAGGGCAGGCCATCTTTCCTTAGACTTGACTTGTGCAGAATAGGTGAGCTTTCTGTGGTTCTCTGTACCTTGTTATTCATGGAAACTGTGGGAGCTAAGTCATTCATTTCTTAATAATTACAGAAAGTGCAGACTTGAGCAATTTTGAAAAGTATAGTCACAGCTCAGGGGATCTTTACCCGGGCAGATGAGAGCTTTGGCTTCACTGTCATTGAAGCAAAGCAGCAAAAAGTTAGATTGTTGCTTTCAGAGACTCAAGGGGCAATAATTTAAACACTAAAATACTGTGAAAGTTTTAACAAGGGTATATAAAAAACTATAACTTACCTTTAAAGCTCAGAAGATACTTCAAAAGTCAGGCCTGATATCCATTTTTGATTTCCTGGTGTGCCCTGTGTGAAGACAGAGGTGGTAAAGAGAGTTAAAATTAACCCAGTGTTACTTTTATGTCCCTAGACTACAAGGGGTGGATGTTATAAAGTCAAGTTGGGAAGTACGTGTGAAGTTTCAGGTTCAGAGCTAGCTTTAGAGCATGGGTGACTTGTAGGAAAGCAGGGATCTTCGGTGGAGTTTTCCCCACCAAAGCGGTTCCAGTAATTAGTCTGTTGAGTAGAGTAGGGCTGTTACATGAGCAATTACTGTACTACCTTCTGAGTAAAATCGAGAAGATCCTGCCAGGTAGGGAAACAAATGCAGTCGAGAAATTCGCAAAGTACCACGCCTAGTGGAATAGCGTACGGCTGAGTGGAGTCTCTGGGTGATAGTAGCTAGTTGTGGGTCTTCCTGAACAGATGGCAAGACAAACCCAGCCGCCTCCAGTCAATATGGAGAAGCAGTGGCTCTGCCACAAGTTAACCCCCGATGACCGAGTTCCTAACCCTGTTTTAGAGGCTTAGTCTGGTAACCCTACGGAGGAAGCTCATTTTAACCAGTTGTATTCAGAATCTTATTCTTTTACTAGTGATTTTTTTAATTTTTTTTTTATTGGGTTTTCTGTATTTTATGTGTTATATTTTCTTGTAACACCTCATTTATCAGTTTCTACTTGTTTTGTCATTTAGATTGTTTTTTTCAAGCCCAAATAATATTAAATAGTTGATGTATTATGCCAAAACTTAACAGGAGTCCCAAGTTAGTAAATAACAACCTTATCATAAACCTTTTATTTATGTAGCATGTCTTGTTTTGAGTGACAAGGTTCCTGTAATCTAATGAAGACAAAGCAAAACTACTTGAACTGATCAAAGTTAGAATGATACAAGGTCTTAAACTACCTAACTTACAAACTTAACTATACAAAAAAAAAAAAAACATAATTTTAATTGACATTTGTCTCTGTCTGTGTTCTTCTCTAGAATGATGTTCATCACAGACTATGGGAATGTGGCCAAGCTTGAGCGCTGCAACATGGATGGCACCAACCGGACCCGACTAGTGGATTATAAAATTGAGCAGCCCACTGCTGTTGCATTGGATATGTTCAAGAAGCTTGTATATTGGGCCGATGCCTACCTGGATTACATCGATGTTGTGGATTACCATGGCAGGAACAGGCACACTATTATCCATGGCATCCAGGTGAGTGTCACATTTCACTGTTAGAACAGCCTTTTCCCTTCTACATTTAAGGAGCCATTTTAGACAAATGTAAGGTGTTTTGCTTTATAGAAACATAAACATATTTTTCTTCCATCAAAAAACTTAAATTATGACATGACAGTTCTTGTTTTTTTTTTGGTTTTTTTGGGCACCATGGTACGAGGCAGGTGGTATATTCAATGCCGGGGGTTTTAATTCACTCTTCATTTTCATAGAAAAGGTCTTTTGAAACCTTGATGTTTTATTAAATAGAAAGAACTGAGCCACACGTGGAGCTGTCTTCAAAATGAGCATATTAATAGTCTCTCCCCTGTAGTACACTTTTAAGCCCCTTTCATCGCAAATTATGATTATTCATTAAAAGGCCATTGCTACCAATGTAGATGAGAAATTCAGCCTTTATGAGGAGAAAAAGAACATACATCTTAGCATGGCATTATGTATGCAGGTGTTCTTTGCATGATATTGCCTTGTTCACATTTGCTTGTGCCCTCATTAGACTGAGGATCTTAATATCATTGGATCTGCATATGAAATGTCATCCAGAGCCTTTTTTTTTTCTTTGACTGAATTTTGTGTTCATGTTAACAATCTTCCTCTTCGCTTACTTTCTGCTTTAATAGTGGTAATTGTAAACAGATTATTTTTTTTATATAAAGTTACTCAACTTATCCAATGTTGTTCCGAGGTTTTGATGGAATAGTATTGTTTATGCAACCAGACAATGCTTAGTTAAGAAGTCAGGCTTGCTGTGGTGGTAAACGCTTTACATACACTCTCTATGGGCATTCATGCCGCATTCATCTATGGTCTTTCTGCATTTGGACTGTTTTTTCATCAAAGTAGCATACAACAAACAACTTCTATGAATTTTAAAACAAAGGACAGGGTGCAGTAGTTGCATTTCTATCACAACCATAAGAAAGTTACACATATAAGCATTGATGTCAACATACCTCTCCACTAATATTTATTAAAAAAAAAAGTGCATGTCAACCGTATCACTTATGTCACATTCAAGAACAAAACTTTTCTTTAACATGATTTTTTTCTTCTTCTCTGTGTGGCCAGCTGCAAATTTCAGTCAAGCTAAATATACCCCTTTTTAGAGTAGGTCGGTGCCCTCTCAGTAAAATCTGATATAAACCTTTCTTGTCTTTTTTTCTTAAGCCATGGACCTTTGGGGAATTCTTGGTTTATCCAAACATCCAAAGCCCAATCCTCAGCCTTATTCCATAATTTTTGCATTTGATTGAAAATGTGGTCCATACCACAGAAACCAACATATCTACATAAACTCTACAAGATCTACCAAAAATAGAGGTCACATGTCCCACCAGAATTGTGCCAGTGGCATTTTAAAGGCTACAAAAATAATGTGATCAAAGAGCAACCCTTGGAGGGATTTTTAAACAGATATTACTGTGGGTGTGTACACATAGGCCTGCAGATAAAACCTTTTCCTCTAACAGAACTCTAACTGAACTCTATAAAGGCCCACAAACTGACATTAATGATGACGCTGACTGAATGTCAATTTTTAACTATACTTTCATAGTTACAATGGTCTTGTGTTCTTGACTGTTTGTCTAAAAACAAAATCCAACTTTCTTCTTATTTGGAAGAAAAGAAAAAAATGACTTTAGAAAATATTTATTTTCTTATTTAACTTGTTTTAATTCTTCGGCTTATTCTATCAATATGATTTATTTTTTCACTTTATCAAATTGAATTTATTTTTGAACAATTTAAAACAATGTTACTAAAAGAATAATACAAGGAAAATAAAAGAAAAGACTAAGTGTCAAAGGAATCATCAAAACAAATATTTATAGTAGATTGATTGAAAAAGAAGAGGGACGAAGTTTATACTTTTTTATATTGTCTCCCCTTTCTTCTTTTCGTCTATATACTGTATCTATAATAATATACATACATGTTATGGTATATTTAAAATTCAAATAATAAAATCAGTATCCTCATCAATGAACATAAACTGCATCCATTTCAAAATAAAACACAATTTTACCTAGTATAACTACCCAGATCATCGTATAAAATTCCAAATGTTTACATTTTTGCATTCATCCCTTATTTTCCATTTACCTACTAAGAACTAGTTTTTTCATACCTTCTTCTCAATATGTTTATGCTTGTGCTTTGCTTAATCTCTATTCCACAAAGTCACTCTACAGTTAAATATGTATATATGCTTTTCATTTTTCTTCATATTTTTTAAATTCATATCTCTCATAAAATTATGTTACTAAATTAATTGGTGTGCATTAAAAATATCTTAAATTTAAGGGTTATGTCTGAGAGAGGCTGCTTTAAGATTTGCACATCTTGAAGCCAAATTCTGCAGAGAAGAGATGGATGACTGTTTTTTTTTTTTTTGTTATTTATTTATTTTTTCCTGAAGCATGTTTCTCAGCGCCCCCAGTGTAAAGGTGTGGGGCAGTGAGCCTAGGTGTATTTCCTGTGAACATAGCTCATCCAGCCATGTTGCTTTGTGTAGGTGTCAGCCTGCTAAATGTAGCATAGAGGGTGGTTGTGTCAGGGCCAGTGGTCTCCCGGTGGACTCCAGCTTTTGACCCTGTATGGGCTGCCAAGTGCACCAGACGACCACACCGCCATTTCCCCATCTCTCCTGAGCTTGACACATGTTTTGGGACGAAGCTCATATTGAATCTGTTCTGTTGTTTTCTCTTTCCTCTTGCGGTTTGACTTGTGTTTGGACATATCGTCTTTTTCTTATGTTTCAGGTGTCATACGTATATGCATTAGCTGTGTTTGAGGACTACCTGTATGCCTTGCACTCTGCCCCTTCAGAAGGGAGTTCATCTGTGGAGCTGCTGCGGGTTCACAGGTTCAACATCACAGCAGAGAGCAGGACATTAGGCAGCCTGGGGAAATCTAGAGCCCTGCATATTTACCACAAACTCGCTCAACCAAAAGGTAAAAGACATCTTGCAATAAGTAGACATGTGCAAGTATGTGTCATACTCTACCATGCATGACTCACAAGATGTAGACAGAAAGAAAGAAAACATACTCCCCTGGTATTATATTGTATTTTTTATCTCAATATGCCATATTATCAATAATTGCACACTATTTTTTTTTTTTGCCTTTCTGATAAGTTAATTTTTTAGTGTTGAATTTGCTTGTAATTCATAATAATCTGGTGTGTAACTCTGTATGTGTTTTTGCTAGTCACACCCCGATTTCCCCATTGTGGAACAAAACAAGGTATTTCTTATCTTATGTTAAAACATTGAGATTGGTCCTTTATATTTTTTTCCACAGTCAGAAGCCATGCATGTGAATTGGACTCATATGGAAAGCCAGGAGGATGTTCCCACATTTGTCTTTTGAGCGGAAGTTACAAGTGGAGAACCTGTCGCTGCCCTATTGGCTACAGACTTGGTTTTGATGGGACATCATGTAAAAGTTAGTACCCCTTTTCCTTTAATCTCCATAATGGACTTTAAAGTATTACTAAGCTAAAGATCATTTAAATGTTAGAACCTGTCGATTCTTAGGTTTTAATCAGATTTCCTCCTCAAAACTGTTTCATTTTATTCTGTAAAGCTAAAGCTTGTATCCAGATCTCAGTGAAACTGATTGCCATACTGACAAACGGTTAATGAGCCCAAACCCACCAGTTAGCCCCATCATGAATTCACCAACTGAACAGTCTATACTATCGCCATCATTCAATTCAACACCAAAGAGAAGATGGATGAAAAATCCCATCATTTGGCAGCCAGAAAGAGAGAAAATGTTCTGATAAGCTAAAGTAATATGCGTTTAGTTTCCACCCAGATTCACTGTGCTGCTAGACCACTACTTAAAGTGATGCAATTAGCGTCTGACCTCACCAGCCACTTTATTAGGTACACCTAATCAAATGTTTAATGCATAGCATATCGGCCAACCACACGGCAGAAACTCAGTGCATTTATTCATGTAGACATGGAGAAGACCCCTCGCTGAAGTGCAGATCAATCATGAGAATGGGGTAGAAAGGGGATTTAAGTGACTTTGAATGTGGCATAGTATTCCAGAGGCTGATCTGTAATTTTCATGCACGGCCATCTTTCAGGTTCACAGAGAATGATCTAAAAAAGAGAAAATATCCAGTGAGCCACAGGGATGTGGATGAAAATGTCTTATTGATGTCAGAGGTTAGAGAAGAAAGGAGAGAGTGATTTGAGATGATGGAAAGAATAGTTCAATTCACCACTCGTTAATACCAAGGTACATATAAAATGATCTCTAAAAGGCACAAAAAGTCACACCACAGCGGACCACACTGAGATCCACTGCTCTTAGCCAAGAAAAGAAAATGGAGGCTACAATTAGCAATGGCTCAACAAAATTGGACAATGACAAATTGGAAAAATGTCTGGTCTTACGGGTCTTTATGTTACCTGTGACTCAGCAGTTTGTTATGACCTTTGCCATTTTGTAGGGCTTTCAGACATAGTACAATGTCTTATGATGAAACAAGAGGCAACAGCTGAGCTTTATTTGCAATAAATGAAACTGTTAGACATGCAAACCTTTTGATTCCAACACTGCTATCACTCTCCTGCCATGTCCAGTCCACGATTATGCAGATCATGGTTTTGTTTGCAGAAGATGATTTTGCTGAGAAGCTAACTTTTTAGTTAGCTGTGCCCACCCCCGCCTGAGACGAGTAGAAGTCCGCTCCAAACTCCCTCCAATGTAGGGAGGAAAAAAAGTGGTTTCATTTCAGATGAATGAACCACTGAGTCAGTTTTCTGGTTTAAAAAAGTGCCATTTTTTTTACCTGGAGCTACTACCTAAAGGTGTAAAATGTAAACTACAGGTAACATTTTTTTTATCTTGTTTTGGAACCCTTAGCTGCGATCGGTCTTGACGCCTCATAAAAGCAGACAGATCTTAAACACTGGATTTTGGCATAAAGCTTCTAAAAAAATGACAGTGCCTCATTTTAAGCATAAACAAGAAAATTCAGCTCAAAATTACAGCTGTGTTTATCCCTATCATCGTTAAGGTCATATGTCATGATGGAGCTGGCGATGTGTCAGGAAGAGCCTTGGGCTGACAGCTATAAAGATGAGGGCAGGCAAATACAGCTCTGTGCGAGTGTGATGTTCTCCTATCGACCTGTTGGGAGGCCTGATAGATTATTGCTGTAATGAGGGTTTAAGTTTGCCTGCATTTGTTGGCTGCTCTGATCAATTGGTGGACGTTGTGTAGTTGACAATAAAAGCCGAAGATCAAATTGATGACACAATTAGGGCGCCTACAACATTTCGATTAGAGTAATGGAGCATTGGGAGCTTTTGCATGACATGTTTGATTTATTTCTCTCGTGGATGTTCTGATGACACCAGCTATGTCTCCATGTCTCGCTGCTCTTGCTCTTCATCTCCCTAAAGCATAATGAGATTTTGTGTTAAATGATGTCTTTTTTCGTACAACAGTCACTGTTGGAGGGTGATATCTGGGCCTCTAGCAGTGCTTAATTGCCTCCTGGTTAGTTCTCTCCCTTAGAAAAAAAATGATAAATTGAACTGAGCATGTGTGGTCCTCACCTCCAGCATCCTAGTCTCTTGGGTAGTAGGTGAGACTGGGGAGAGGTCCGCTTCCCACCTACTTCCTTCCTTATTTTTCCCTCTCCAGAGGTTCCCAAAGGGTTCGAGCATATACAGTCCCAATGCAACACAGGCTTGCCACTGAGAAGCTCCCTCAGCTCTCGGCTTTTCTATTTGCTTTTCTTACAGAAGCACCAGCTTATTTAGTTTAGAAACACTATTCATAGTCAAGGTAAGGAATACATTTGAATGTTTTGCTGAAGCAATTCATTACGTTTACTCTTGTGGCAGTTTTGCAGTGAGGGCATGATTGAGGGGGAGAGTGTAGTCATTGGCACTGATTACTGGCTCCATTAAGGCGAATAGATGGCTTTGGACTTGCAAAACATATAAGAACAATGTGGTTGTTAAGTGGGTTTAATGCAGGGATCAGCACTGATGAATTAGACTAATTATTTGACAATAACAGTAAAAAAAGGGTCTGTCCTTTCTTGCTTTGTAGAGCCCAAAAACGATTTCTTCCTCTTCTATGGTAAGGGGCGTCCCGGCATCATCCGCGGCCTGGATATGAACATCAAGTCTAGTGACGAGCACATGGTACCCATTGAGGACCTGGTCAACCCTCGAGCCATCGACTACCACGCAGAAATGGGACACATTTACTTCGCTGACACCACCAGTTTCTTAATTGGTCGTCAAAACATAGATGGAAGCAGCAGGGAGACAATTCTCAAAGATGGTAGGTGTAGTATTTTTTTTAACCATCTGGATATTTGTTTTTCTACTGTAAGTAAAGATCATTGTATATTTTGAAAAGATCCAATTCTCTAGTATGCAGTGGTCTTAAAATAGCCTCTGCAGATTATGTGCTGCAAGAAAATATATTTGAAATATTTTCTCTTTTATATATTTAAAAATATGTTTACTTTGTATTTTTTCTAGTTATTACGCAATAAATACTACTACTACTACTACTACTACTACTACTACTACTACTACTACTACTACTACTACTAATAATAATAATAATAATAATAATAATAATAATAATAATAATAAATAATGTCAGACGTATTGTATTGGGTATAACTAAATAAGAATTACTTTCTTTTTTACAGTCTAATGCAAGAAAGAGTGATCTTGCATCTAATTCTTGGTTATTACTCTTTGATTATGATAAATAATAACTGATATTAACCCATTTTAGGATGAGTAAATCAAAGAAGAATTAACAAAAATATATGCAAATATCTGTTATTTATTTATGCGGTGCTTATTGTGTTCCAGAACTTGATAATGTTGAGGGCATCTCTGTGGACTGGATCGGGAATAACTTATACTGGACCAACGATGGTTATAGGAAGACAATCAGTGTAGCCAGGCTGGAGAGAGCGTCTCAAACCAGAAAGACTCTGTTGGAAGGGAACATGTCACACCCTAGAGCCATCGTGGTTGATCCTCTGAACAGGTAAAAACTCAAAACATCCATTGATAAAGTAGAACTGTTTATCTAGATTTGATTAACATAGTATGCACTCTGGTTTTGGATCTACATGGTTAATTTGTGCTTTGGAAGGTTAACGGCTTGCTTAAGAATATTTTAATTCAACTCAAAGAGTATAAGTAGCAGACACAATTGTTTGTTTCTCCTTAATTATGATGCTCTTGTACAATCTAGAAATTGTACAAGAGCATCTACAATTTAGAAAAAAAAGTTAATTTTACAATATTTTTAATCAGGTAAACCAAATCCAGTTTACATCTGATTGATGTGTCCATAATTCTATGAGGTGTTATGAGGCTAAATGGGATTCAGTTTATTTATATGGGTTTAACCCGTTAGAGTTCAAACTCATAAAAAGGTTATGTGCTCCTTGAGTTAAATAGAACTAAACTAAGTTATACTTCAGTGTGTTTT